>NC_084567.2:9232500-9532500 GCF_033978685.3 Nerophis lumbriciformis | reverse complement strand
GCTCCAACTTGTAGGAACTTGGAACATGTTGAAACATTGCTGATATGATGTCAAACTTGATATTTCTCTCTCTTTTTCAAAGGTCCTTGTGTCCCTCTGAGGATGAAGAGGTGAGCTTCCACCTTCAACGCAGATTTTCTGTCAAACGTTCAAAGAGTGTGATTCATATTTCATAACAATGTGGATGTTGCACAGGATGACTCTTTTGTGGAGATCAGCCAACCTTCCATCTGTGACATGTGCCAGCTGGACGACTCTTTTATCAAGACAAAGGTATCATACCATAAATATATGATAAATATTCCTTCATTTTGTCAAACAATCATACCCTAATTATATAATAAATATTCCTTTTTTTTTTTTAACATTCACCTATAAAACAATCATAGAAATTCCCACCAAGCATGTACAGTATCTTCAAATGTAAACTTTTCTTTTCATCCAAAAAACTAAATATTTAATTTTTGACTTATTTTCATTGAAACAAAAACTATTTTTTACTTTTTCATTCCCATTTTGTTATTTTTCACTTTTTTCATTCAATTAATTTTTGTACTTTTCTTTCTACTTTATTTTTAATTTTGTTTAAAATAAATTTAATAATTTTTGACTGCATTAAAAAACTAAAGATTTTTGTTTTTCTTTTAAATTACAAAAAATAAGCTTTTTTTTTTTCATTCAAAAAATGTTAATTTTCCACTTTTCTTTTCATTCAATAATAAACTACACATTTTCATATTTTCTTTTTTTAAATGACAAAAAAATTGTTAATTATTTTTTACTTTGTTTAAAAAAAAAAAATTTTTTGACTGCATTAAAAAACAAGATTTTTGTTTTTCTATTTTTTTCATTCAAAAAATGTTAATTTTGGACTTTTCTTTTCATTCAATAATAAACTACACATTTTCATGTTTTCTTTTTTTAAATGACAAAAAAACTAAACATTTTTGTTCATTTTTTACTTTTTTTTAATTATTTTTACTTCGGTTTTCACCCCAAAAACTAAACATTTTTGTTCATTTTTTATTCCTTTTAAATCAATTAAATTAAATCTACAAAGCTGAGATAGGCTCCAGCACCCCCAGGGACAAGCGGTGGAAAAATGGATGAATGGAAGGACTTATTATTCAAACCCATTTTTGAAAATTATTTATTTTTCAACTTTCCTTTTAATCCAAAACCATTTTAATTATTTACCTGTCTTTTAATGCAATAAACTAATTTGAATCCAAACAAATGATCATAACCATGTACTTCCAAATGTTTTCTGTCCAAAATGTTTTTATTTTTAAATTGTGTGGGTTTTTTGATCCACTGACCTTTGACACATTATCTATCTCACAATGTTGTATTTTTAGTATGTAGTTTTTCACAATTGTAACTTTTTCTTGCGATCAGGAAAATCTAGTATAAACATGTTTGCATCTCCAAATCTTTTTATGTTTTCTTTTTATATCATATCATGTTATCCAAAAACAATATTTTTCTTCAAAAGCACGTATCTCCAAATTGTCTTTTTTTACATTTTCAATCCCATAAACCCACTCTTACCCAAAAGCACGTCCAGTGTTTCCAAAGAAGTGTTTTGACTTACTTCATTGATGAATATGTGCACGCAAATATAACAAAGTTGTTGTTGTAGAAGCAGTGCAAGAACTGCAGCGGTGTGTTCTGTGAGAGCTGCGTGTCCAACCAGCTGCCGCTGCCGTCCTCCATCTTGCCCGAGGTGGTGTGCAGCGCCTGTTTCGCCCTCTTGCTGCAGCAGTACGCCTCCACGCCCTCCTGAAACACGAACACGCCTCCTCCCCCACTGGAACTGCAAGGTGCACTTTTCTTTTTGGAAGACTCCTCCAAAGATCTCCTCACGTTTCACTTATATATAGATCTATACTGTGTATATACACACAGTATAGATCTATATTTATATATAGTGTATATTTGCTAAGCTTACTGCTACCACAGATGTTTTTAACCTACATTGTTTTTAACAAAAGGAAGAACTGGATTTGTGTTGTGAAACGTGCAACAATTTTACATATACAATTAATACATAAAAATAATTTTATTATTAAGGAAATACATAATGATGGATGTACATATCTATATATGAAAACACAGTTTTCATCTATGCCATACAGATACCGTATTTTTCGGAGTATAAGTCGCACCGGAGTATAAGTCGCACCTGCCGAAAATGCATAATAAAGAAGGAAAACAACATATATAAGTCGCACTGGAGTATAAGTTGCATTTTTTGGGGAAATTTATTTGATAAAAGCCAACACCAAGAATAGACATTTGAAAGGCAATTTAAAATAAATAGTGAACAACAGGCTGAATAAGTGTACGTTATATGAGGCATAAATAACCAACTGAGAACGTGCCTGGTATGTTAACGTAACATATTATGGTAAGAGTCATTCAAATAACTATAACATATAGAACAGGGGTGCTCATTACGTCGATCGCGAGCTACCGGTCGATCTCGGAGGATGTGTCAGTCGATCACCAGCCAGGCATTAAAAAAATAGTCCTAAAAATGAGCGATCATAAATCTTCACTATGACGTCACTTTCGTCACTTGATTGACGTTCACGGCACCCGAGGGTCTTCTGAGATGACGCTGGCTGCTGCCAGCTCATTAAATTACCGACAGGAAGGCGAGAAACACTTTATTTCAACAGACGCTGGCGCCGTACCTGTCGACAAATAAGATGCCAAAAACCAACCACTTTCATGTGGTATTGGACAGAAAGGAGGACTTTTTTTTCTCCTCCATTCGAAAATGCGGACGTTATCAGCACCACTGTCTGATTCCAATCAATGCAAGTCATCAGAATCAGGTAATACACCAACTTATATTCTTGTCTTCATGAAAGAAAGGAATCTATATGTGTTAAACATGCTTGTATTATCTTTAAACACCTTTAACTTATTAACTATATGTGTTAAACATGCTTGTATTATCTTTAAACACCTTTAACTTGTTAACAATATTAACTATATGTGTTAAACATGCTTGCATTATCTTTAAACACCTTTTACTTGTTAACAATATTACCTATATGTATTAAACATACTTGTATTATCATTAAACACCTTTAACTTGTTAACAATATTAACTATATGTGTTAAACATGCTTGCATTATCATTAAACACCTTTAACTTGTTAACAAAAACATATATTTCATAAATAAGTAAATATAAATGATATATATGAATGAGGTAGATCCCCACGACTTGATCAATGAAAAGTAGCTCGCCTGCAGAAAAAGTGTGAGCACCCCTGATATAGAACATGCTATACGTTTACCAAACAATCTGTCACTCCTGATCGCTAAATCCCATGAAATCTTATACGTCTAGTCTCTTATGTGAATGAGCTAAATAATATTATTTGATATTTTACGGTAATGTGTTAATAATTTCACACATAAGTCGCTCCTGAGTATAAGTCGCATCCCCGGCCAAACTATGAAAAAAACTGCGACTTATAGTCCGAAAAATACGGTATAATCATGTTAGAAATATGTCTCTACTTGATTACAACAGCTGATTTATTGACCGTACGTTATTGATTTCTCTGTTGCAGCAATGACTTGATTCATATCCCATAGAAATGTTTCTTTAATAAACCTGCTGGAGTTTTTTTTAGCCTTTTTTTGTGCCCTTTATGTGAAAATTCAAATGATTCATGGGTTACTTTGATATGTTGTGTTTTGTAAAAAAAAAAAATGGTTAAAGCTAGCTAACGTCGATGTGCTAAGAAGTTACCGGTACTAGTACTAGTGGTGTTAGTAGTGATGGGTCAAACAAGGAGTTATACTGTGTGTGTGTGTGTGTGTGTGTGTGTGTCGCTTTAAGGGCAAAAAAACTGTCGAGTGGAAAACGTGGCGTGTATAATCCTGTTTCCTATTTGGCTTATTGAGCAGCGTTGTGCGTTTAGATATTCCTTTCTGCACCGTTACACATAAAACTATTTTAGAACTATTGCAGGTCAAATGCAGTTACCTTTTAATCCAGCAGATGGCACCATTAGGAAACATCAGTGCAGTGTAAACACACACTGGGCCTCATTTAGTTTTTCAACTTTTTCTTCTTATATAACGTCTTTTAGCCCTTTTTAAATCGGTGTTTAAGAAGGTCAAACTCATTGCAAGAGCGACCTGGCCACCTTGGAACATTGAACATATTACAGACAGGAAATAGTTCCCATGTGCACATTAATAGCGGTGTACCGATACAACCTTTTCACTTCGATAATGGAGGCTGGAGTATTGGCCGATACAATAATAATCCAATTAGCACAAGTCATGTAGTGTGGAAGGTTAGAAAAGGAAGTAGAATTGGTCACACAGAGAGCAATGGTTAACACTACGGAGCGGTAATTCGTGACGCAGTAACTTGAATGATGCGGACACGTTTGTTACTGGATACTTTCTTATAAGCTTCTGCCTTGGGGAGTAATATGCAACTATAATTATTTGATACATGTTTATATCCACATCGAGAGGAGCCAGATGAGGTGGTTCGGGCATCTGGTCAGGATGCCACCCGAACGCCTCCCTAGGGAGGTGTTTAGGGCACGTCCGACCGGTAGGAGGCCGCGGGGAAGACCCAGGACACGTTGGGAAGACTATGTCTCCCGGCTGGCCTGGGAACGCCTCGGGGTCCCACAGGAAGTGCTGGACGAAGTGGCTGGGGAGAGGGAAGTCTGGGCTTCCCTGCTTAGGCTGCTGCCCCCGCGACCCGACCTCGGATAAGCGGAAGAAGATGGATGGATGTTTATATCAACAAATGTGTTGTTTTAGACTAAAATGTTATAAAGGAGGCAGTGCTTCTCAATTATTTCCTGTTTCTTTAAAAGTAAGTACACCTCTGCATATCATTGTATCCTTATTAAAATTAAATAAAACAAGGAAATATAGATCCATTAACAGCAAATAGCTTTATTAACATTGTTTTTTTAAATCTAACTTCTTTTTTTTTTTAAGTGCATCAATATGTCCGAAAAAAAAAAAAGTAATGACCCTTATTCAAACTATAAACATTTTTTGACCGACTTGAACCATTTGATACTGACAAATACAATTAAATACACTCAAATAGTGATAATAAATTTAAATTAAAGTAATTTTGATAGTAGGATAATATAGCTAATATAGACACTTAAATCAAGTGTTGCCTTCATTATAGCACTTATATAAGACTTTTAAAGTCATTTTGTTAGTAGGCTAATATAGACATTTACATCAAGTGTTGCCTTCATTATAGCACTTATATAAGACTTTTAAAGTCATTTTGATAGTAGGCTAATATAGCTAATAGACACTTACATCAAGTGTTGCCTTCATTTTAGCACTTATATAAGACTTTTAGTCATTTTGATAGTAGGCTAATATAGCTAATAGACACTTACATCAAGTGTTGCCTTCATTATAGCACTTATATAAGACTTTTAAAGTCATTTTGATAGTAGGCTAATATAGCTAATAGACACTTACATCAAGTGTTGCCTTCATTTTAGCACTTATATAAGACTTTTAGTCATTTTGATAGTAGGCTAATATAGCTAATAGACACTTACATCAAGTGTTGCCTTCATTATAGCACTTATATAAGACTTTTAAAGTCATTTTGATAGTAGGCTAATTTAGCTAATAGACACTTACATCAAGTGTTGCCTTCATTATAGCACTTATATAAGACTTTTAAAGTAATTTTGATAGTAGGCTAATATAGACACATCATGTGCTGCCTTCATTATAGCACTTATATAAGACTTTTAAAGTCATTTTGATAGGCTAATATAGCTAATAGACACTTACATCAAGTGTTGCCTTTATTATAGCACTTATAAGACTTTTAAAGTCATTTTGATAGTAGGCTAATATAGCTAATAGACACATCAAGTGTTGCCTTCATTTTAGCACTTATATAAGACTTTTAGTCATTTTGATAGTAGGCTAATATAGCTAATAGACACATCAAGTGTTGCCTTCATTATAGCACTTATATAAGACTTTTAAAGTCATTTTGATAGTAGGCTAATATAGACACATGTGCTGCCTTCATTATAGCACTTATAAGACTTTTAAAGTCATTTTGATAGTAGGCTAATAGACACATCAAGTGTTGCCTTCATTATAGCACTTATATAAGACTTTTAAAGTCATTTTGATAGTAGGCTAATATAGCTAATAGACACATCAAGTGTTGCCTTCATTATAGCACTTATAAGACTTTTAAAGTCATTTTGATAGTAGGCTAATAGACACTTACATCAAGTGTTGCCTTCATTATAGCACTTATATAAGACTTTTAAAGTCATTTTGATAGTAGGCTAATATAGCTAATAGACACATCAAGTGTTGCCTTCATTATAGCACTTATATAAGACTTTTAAAGTCATTTTGATAGTAGGCTAATAGACACTTACATCAAGTGTTGCCTTCATTTTAGCACTTATATAAGACTTTTAGTCATTTTGATAGTAGGCTAATATAGCTAACTGACACTTACATCAAGTGTTGCCTTCATTATAGCACTTATATAAGACTTTTAAAGTAATTTTGATAGTATGCTAATATAACTAATATAGACACTTACATCATGTGTTGCCTTCATTATAACACTTATATAAGACTTTTAATTTTTTGCGGCTCCAGACAGATTTTTTTGTTGTATTTTTGGTCCAATATGGCTCTTTCAAAGTTTTGGGTTGCCGACCCCCTACTGTAGTGTAAAAGTGTAAAAAAAAAAAAAGACGGAAACATTCTTGTTGCTTTATTTGTAATGTTTGCTGTCATACATAAATAAATATGCCGCAGTCTCACGCTTGTGGATTTGGGCACTTTGCTAAAAGAGAGAAATAAATGTTTTCACTGGTGACAAAAAAGGATGCAAAGGCAAGGAAAGAAAAGTTCTCACCTGGTTTACAAGCCGACGTTCCGGTATTTCTTTTACCTTTCATCATCAGAATCAGAGTTCAGAAACAATTCGATGTATCGTCCACCTAAAGTGACACAAAAGGGATTCAACTTGAAACACTGTGGCTGTAGGCAACTCCCTTTTCTGGAACTAGCCGCATCTTTTAAAATGTTGGTGTGAACGTCAGAGAGTGCAGTCGTTTCCAATGATGGTGCTATTCCTGCTGACTCAGCGGTTCACTGCCTCACCTATGTTCATTCTGTCGTGGGACATGGCCGCCACCGCGTCCTCGTGGCAGTCGAAGTAAATGTCGGCCTCGCCGCTCGGCCTCCCGTTTGGACCGAGCTCGAGTCGGATCATGGACACCGACAGCGGGGAGAAGAACTGCCGGAGATGAAAACATATTTGAAAATGAGTAATGACAACAAAAAGAAAGCCATTAAAAAAAATAAAAAAAAGTGTGAATGCTGAAAAGCCTAACTGAATTTGAATGCTGAGGATGATTATAATGTGCTTTACAGCATTCAAACAATATAACGTTGATTTTTTTTTTACCTGAACGATGTCTTCTCCAGACGCGTGGTAAGAAAGTCCTCTCAAGTGGACGTAATGTGATGGCAGTCTGGAGGTCTTTGAAGGCCGTGGTGCAGCAACTAGTGAAGATAACACACTTTTAATGACTAAGTGTTCATTTTCTGGCTCCCTCTTATTTTTCAAATGTTGTCATTTGCTGGATAAGTCTGCATATTCATTCATCTGATCGTTTCCAGGACTTATGCAGATCCCAAACACAGATCAGCAGGTACCAGAAGGTAAGAACATTTGGTTTTGCATAATATTACGAAACAAAACGGCAGGTAATGTCTTACCTTATACACACACCATAATAATACTCATATGTTAAAGCACAGTACAATCCATCAAGTGGTGTGGCTTCATAGCTTACCAAAGTCCTACTAAAACATGTTGATAGATTTTTTTAACGCCGTGTGTAATGTTCTATATTTTCAATGGAACATATAAAATGTTGGTGTTTACTCGAGTCATATTGCAGTCTACACGTATCTCTTATGTGTGACTGCCTTCTACTGGTCGCACTTATCATTTCACCATGTACCAAATAAAATAGCTTTGAGGTCGGTAAGCACAACCAGAATTATTCCGTACATTAGGCGCACCGGGTTAAAAGGCGCACTGTCGAGTTTTGAGAAAATGAACGGATTTTAAGTGCGCCTTATAGTCCGGGAAATACGGTACTAAGAGACTCAAAGACTATAGAGTCATACCAAAGTCTGTAAAAATGGGACCATTTTCCTCCCTGTTGGCACTCAGCATCAAGGGTTGGAATTAAAAGTTAAAGTACCAATGATTGTCACACACACATTAGGTGTGGCGAAATTATTCTCTGCATTTGACCCATCACCCTTGATCACCCCCTGGGAGGTGAGGGGAGCAGTGAGCAGCAGCGGTGGCCGCACCCGGGAATCATTTTTGGTGATTTAACCCCCAATTCCAACCCTTGATGCTGAGTGTCAAGCAGGGAGGTATAGGTCGCATTTTTTATAGTCTGGTAGGGATGTCTGATAATATCGGACTGCCGATATTATCGGCCGATAAATGCTTTAAAATATAACATCGGAAATTATCGGTTTCAAAAAATGTATGACTTTTTAAAACGCCGCTGTGTACACGGATGTAGGAAGAAGTACAGAGCGCCAATAAACCTTGAAGGCACTGCCTTTGCGTGCCGGCCTAGTCACATAATATCTACAGATTTTTGACACACTCACATGTGAATGCAAGGCATACTTGGTCAATAGCCATACAGGTCACACTGAGGATGGCCGTATGAACCACTTTAACACTGTTACAAATATGCGCCACACTGTGAACCCACACCAAACAAGAATGACAAACACATTCCGGGAGAACATCCGCACCGTAACACAACAGAACAAACACCCAGAACCCCTTGCAGCACTAACTCTTCCGGGACGCTACAATATACAACCCCGCTATCCCCTCAGGGAGAGCATGTCCCAAATTCCAAGCTGCTGGTTTGAGGCATGTTGAAAAAAAGTATGCACTTTGTGACTTCAATAATAAATATGGCAGTGCCATGTTGGCATTTTTTATCATAACTTGAGTTGAAGTTGTTCTCTTATTTTGGAAAACCTTGTTACATTGTTTAATGCATCACAACAAAATTAGGCATAATAATGTGTTAATTCCACGACTGTGTATATCGGTATCGGTAATTAAGAGTTGGACAATATCCAGATATCGGCAAAAAAGCCATTATCGGATAGCTCTAGTCTTTGATATGACTAGGCCGGGGTTTGAACTCACAACCTACCGATCTCAGGGCGGACACTCTAACCACTAAATCACCAAAATGATTCCCGAGCGCGGCCACCGCTGCTGCTCACTGCTCCCCTCACCTCCCAGGGGGTGAACATGGGGATGGGTCAAATGCAGAGGATAATTTCACCACACCTAGTGTGTGTGTGTGTGTGTGTGTGACTATCATTTGGACTTTAACAATACAATTTTTTACATACCTGCCAACTTTTGAAATCAGAAAAACCTAGTAGCCAGGGTCCAGGGGTTGCAGGCCCCGATAGGTCCAGGACAAAGTCCTGGTGGTTGTTCAGGGCCTTCGCCCCCCGACGCAAAATGATTATTAGCATTCAGACAGGTTAAAATGTTGCTAAAACCATCACTTTTCTATCAGTCACAGTGACTTTTCAAAACAAAAATATTACAGCAAAAATCATATGGGTTGATTGACATGTTTATTCTGTAAGCTAACTTCAATAGTTTGAAATTATTTTGACAGTTAATGCCAGTTATCCTGTCAACCTTTCACAAGACTTCAATTTGTTAATTGAAAGTATAAACAGTATAAACACTTTTTACAGTAAACAAATGGTAAAACAGTACTAAACAATTCCATAAAAAAAAAAATTGGTGTCATTATTAACTTTCTGTCCAAGCTTGTATAATCTACTGCCTTGTTCAATTGTAAAACAGATTCTGTGCCTAAAATTCACATTTCTATCACAATTATCATACTGTAAACATGGTAAGCTAACTTCATTAAAATTAATAGTTCTGTCAATAGCATGGAATTACAATTCAAATGTAGTTTTTTTGTAAGCCTTTCAAAAGAATTCAAAATATGAAAAATTAATTTAAGCCATCAGACACTTGAAAAGTGGCACATCACATCTCTAATGTAATCATTTTAACTTTTCAACAGAAATAGCACTGCAAAAATATTAAGGACATACTTCTGTATTTTGGTAGTTATGCTGTCAACATTTAACAAGATTTCTTCAACGGTATGGGGCGGTATAGCTCGGTTGGTAGAGCGGCCGTGCCAGCAACTTGAGGGTTGCAGGTTCGATCCCCGCTTCCGCTATCCTAGTCACTGCCGTTGTGTCCTTGGGCAAGACACTTAACCCACCTGCTCCCAGTGCCACCCACACTGGTTTAAATGTAACTTAGATATTGGGTTTCACAATGTAAAGCGCTTTGAGTCACTTGAGCAAAAGCGCTATATAAATGTAATTCACTCACTCACTCACTCAACTTGGACTTGAAAGCATAAATAGTATAAACACTTTTAACAGTACTAAACAATTCCAATAGATAACATTGGTGTCATTACCTTTTTGTGGCTAAAATCCAAATGTATCCAAAGAATCTGTTTGGGCGACGAAAAACGTTGAAAGTTTTCCACTTGTATCGCTAGCAACGGCATTAGACTTGTGTTTTTTTGTCCCAACGTGGTCTTTTACATCGCTAATTCCTCCGTGTCCGATCGAAAAATCTTGTCTGCACAAGGTGCAATTCGCGTAGTTTTCACCCTTTTTGGAACGGATAATTATTCCCGGATAGGCTTTTGAATATTCTTCACGGAATGACTGCAGTTTTCTTTTCGGTTTAAGACTCGTTTGCGATTTTTCTCCGGCTGATTCCATGATCGTTCGCTCGTTTGGAAACAATGGCAACTGGTGCCTCGTGCTTGGCAGCGGTGCTATAAATAGCATCGCGCATGGCATTCGGAATGGCTCGATAGGAAGTTACGGGAAGCAGTGTCGATTGTCATTGTTGTTACGCGATTTCGTGAATAAAACTTTTAAAAAAAAATTATTTTAAAATTTTATTTTTTATCACTGCAACCGTAACCCGGAATAGGTTGATGAAAACCGTACTAATTACGGGAAAACCGGAGTAGTTGGCAGGTATGCTATAACCACTAAATCACCAAAATGATTCCGAGCGCGGCCACCGCTGCTGCTCACTGCTCCCCTCACCTCCCAGGGGGTGAACATGGGGATGGGTCAAATGCAGAGGATAAATTCACCACACCTAGTGTGTGTGTGACTATCATTTGGACTTTAACAATACAATTTTTTATGTATTTTTGGTGCTGTTCTTATTTTACTGCTATAAAATCCACACTGTGGGTGGAACAAAAGAAGGATCTGGACTTTTCCTGGCACGTTCTAAAAATGGTGAGATGTAGGAATGAATATTGTAAAAAAGCAAACCAAAGTAAGAGAAGACATCTAACCGGGTCTGACGGCTGTGTGTAGAGGAGAGACCCTCTTCTTGGTGACCTCGCTGCTTGGTGACGATGGACCCCTCCATCTGGACTGAAGCTCCTGGCTCGTGCTGGGAAACACCTCGATGTACCTGACCATCACAAGACACTTGTCACTTGACTGACACCACACAGAATCCTGTGAGACTACCTTTCCCCAATTAGCTGTCTGTCCTTCTGCAGGGCTTCGTCAGCTGCTTCCTGCGTGGCAAACGTCACGAAGGCTTTCCCCGTGTTCCTTCCTTTGCGGTTTGTGATAATGGTGATGCCTTCCTTGATGATGTCCAGACCTCAACCACATAAATGTGTTTCATGAGCGGGTGACACAAGAGCAGTATTAAGCTCGCTATGTCCTTACCAGAAAAGAAGAGGACGATGTCGTTCTCGGTGCAGGAGAACGGAAGACCTCGGAGTCGGACCACCCGACTTTCCTCAGGAGACTGGGTCGTTTTCTTCAGGATTTCTTCCGCATTGCTGTCTGTTATTTCGTAAACTGCGGAGGGAGGAGCACAGCATTAGGGACAACTGCACTAGTTCTGAATGATACCTGATACAGGTCGTAGTTTCACCATGTTGACATTGGGCAAGGTTTCCCCTTAATGTATTTGATTGCGCCACGGCAACCCTAAAAAGGTGTTTTTTTTTAACGTAAAAACAAAATAAAGTAATATATTGTAGCGTCCAGAACACAGGTGTCAAACTCAAGGCCCGCGGGCCAGATCTGGCCCTCCACGTCATTTTATATGGCCCGCAAAAGCCTGGAAATAATATCCATCCATCCAAACAGAATTTTAACGCAAAAAACAGTAGTAGTTTTTCTCAATTTACCGTAAAATGTATTGTCATTTTTAATAATTTGATGGGTAGTTTGCTGTAAAGTGAAGTATTTTTATTTAGACAAAAACATGTTTGGAAAGTATGATAATATACTGTAATATGTAATACTGTAATGTAGAGATGTCCGATAATGGCTTTTTTGCCGATATCCGATATTCCGATATTGTCCAACTCTTAGTTACCGATTCCGATATATACAGTCGTGGAATTAACACATTATTATGCCTAATTTTGTTGTGATGCCCCGCTGGATGCATTAAACAATGTAACAAGGTTTTCCAAAATAAATCAACTCAAGTTTATGACATATTTATTATTGAAGTCACAAAGTGCATTATTTTTTTTAACATGCCTCAATACAGCAGCTTGGAATTTGGGACATGCTCTCCCTGAGAGAGCATGAGGAGGTTGAGGTGGGGGGGGGGGGGTCTGCTGCAAGGGGTTCTGGGTATTTGTTCTGTTGTGTTACGATGCGGATGTTCTCCCGAAAATTGTTTGTCATTCTTGTTTGGTGTGGGTTCACAGTGTGGCGCATATTTGTAACAGTGTTAAAGTTGTTTATACGGCCACCCTCAGTGTGACCTGTATGGCTGTTGACCAAGTATGCGTTGCATTTACTTGTGTGTGAAAAGCCGTAGATATTATGTGATTGGGCCGGCACGCAAAGGCAGTGCCTTTAATGTTTATTGGCGCATTCAAGCCTTGAAGTAGCGAGAGAAAGTGCATGAGTAAAACGTTCATTCTGATTTGCTTTAACACTGAATATGGAACAAGCAACGCTTATATAACTTAATACTGCAAAATCAACTTTCAAAAAACAAACGAAAAAAAATCAATGGTATATTAAATAAAATGTAGATAAAAAATTGAATGCCTCTTTTCTATTTGCAGCTTTCTGAGGTAAATATCAACATTTGGTGGTAGCAGGGGGTGTATATTGTAGCGTCCCGGAAGTGTTAGTGCTGCAAGGGGTTCTGGGTATTTGTTCTGTTGTGTTTATGTTGTGTTACGGTGCGGATGTTCTCCCGGAATGTGTTTGTCATTCTGGTTTGGTGTGGGTTCACAGTGTGGCACATATTTGTAACAGTGTTAAAGTTGTTTATACGGCCACCCTCAGTGTGACCTGTATGGCTGTTGACCAAGTATGCGATGCATTCACTTGTGTGTGTGTAAAGGCCACATATATTATGTGACTGGGCCAGCACGCTGTCCGAATGGAGGAAAAGCAGACGTGACGATAGGTCGTAGAGGACGCTGAAGGCAGTGCCTTTAAGGCACAGCCCCAATATTGTTGTCCGGGTGGAAATCGGGAGGGTTGGCAAATATGAGTATTAGCGGTGAATGTGGTGTTACAGCGGCACCGCCGCTGTATAATACTGGCGGGCCAGCTCTAATGTTAATTTGATATTGCCTCAAGGGCCAAATTTAGCCCGCGGGCCAGAGTTTGACACCCTTGCTTTAATATAACAACATCATTTTATGATTACGGTTCGGGTTCGGTGAATGCGCATATGAAACTGGTGGGATTCGGTACCTCCAACAAGGTTAAGAACCACTGGACTAGACGTATAAGATTTCATCGGATTTAGCAATTAGGAGTGACCGATTGTTTGGTAAACGTATAGCATGTTCTATATGTTATAGTTATTTGAATGACTCTTACCATAATATGTTACGTTAACATACCAGTTGGTTATTTATGCCTCATATAACGTACACTTATTCAGCCTGTTGTTCACTATTCTTTATTTATTTTAAATTGCCTTTCAAATGAAGATGGGTGAAAATATGTCAACACGGCTAGATATATCCTGTGGTGTACCCCAGGGATCAATACTGGGACCAAGATTGTTCAATCTTTATATAAACGACATTTGTAAGGTTACGAAGGACTTAAAGTTGGTTTTATTTGCGGACGACACAACTGCTTTCTGTTCAGGAGAGAGCACACAGAAGATAATACAAATAATAACAGAAGAAATGAACAAATTAAAAAGATGGTTTGACAAAAACAGACTATCTTTGAATCTCAGTAAAACTAAAATAATGCTATTTGGTAATAGTAGAAAAGAGCATCATAGACAAATACAAATAGACGGAGTAGACATAGAAAGGGTAAAAGAAACTAGATTTTTGGGAGTATTAATAGATGATCAAATGAACTGGAAATCTCTTATACAAAACATACAACATAAGATGGCAAAAAACATTTCAATAATGAATAAAGCAAAATATGTCCTGGGCCAAAAATCACTACATATTCTCTATTGCTCGCTAGTGTTACCATATCTGAGTTATTGTGCAGAAATATGGGGAAATAACTACAAATGTGCGCTACATTCGCTAACCGTGTTACAAAAAAGATCAGTTAGAATAATACATAATGTTGGATATAGAGAACACACAAACCCTTTATTTATTAAGTCAGAAATATTAAAGTTCGGTGATTTGGTGAAATTGCAAACAGCTAAAATGATGTACAAAGCAAACTATAACCTGCTACCAAAGAATGTACAACAATTCTTCTCAACTAAAGAGGAGAAATATAACCTTAGAGGAAAAAATAATCTAAAACATTTATATGCACGTACAACACTTAGAACTTTTAGCATATCAGTATGTGGAATTAAATGATGGAATGGATTAAGTAAAGAAGTTAAAAATTGTACTGATATGATCCACTTTAAGAGGTTGTTCAAAATAATAGTGCTTTCAGAGTACAAAAAAGAAGAATTATGAGAAATACTTTCAACCTTATTGAAAATAAGATATTCTTCATCTCAGTATGTTACGGTAATAATGACTGAATTAATTAATTAATTACATATTACAAAACTGTTGTATACTAATTCATAGATGTTATTTTATTATATAAAAAGGTCAGTAAATGATTCTATATATTTGTAAACGCTTTGAAGTGGGAAAGGGGTAGGATTAAATAAGCTTTGCTTCTTCCTACTCCTTTTCGGGCATGATGTAAAATGAAATGATATGAAATTGTGTGATGTATTATGATGTAAGTGTGTTCATGTTCCAAATAAACTAAAGAAAGAAAGAAAGAAATGCCTATTCTTGGTGTTGGGTTTTATCAAATAAATTTCTCCCAAAAATGCGACTTATACTCCAGTGCGACTTATATATGTTTTTTCCCTTCTTTATTATGCATTTTCGGCCGGTGCGACTTATACTCCGAAAAAATACGGTAGGCATAATAATGTGTTAATTCCACGACTGTATATATCGTATCGGTTGATATCGGAATCAGTAATTAAGAGTTGGACAATATTGGAATATCGTCAAAACAGCCATTATCGGACATTAGTCGCGGGCCTTAGTTTTTACACCTGTGTATTCCCCAATTAGCCTATGCAAGTGTCGAAACGACATTCAAACCTTCCACGTAGCGAGGTCCGAGGTACTGTCGGTGCTTCTCCAAGGCTTTCCTCACGTCCTCCTCGTGCTCCAGCTCCACGAAGGCGCGTCCCGACGGCCTGCCCTGGCTGTCCACGGTCATGTGGACGCCCGACACGCCTTCCCGGATCCGACACTCTGGAGCACAGTCGATAATGAGTCGCTAATGTCACGGTACTCTCCGTGCGTGCAGTCCGGACCTCTCACCTGAGAAGAAGCGCGCTACGTCCTGGGCCGTGCACGCCCACGGCAGACCTTGGACCTGGACAATGTACACATCCTTCTTCTCGGGCTGCTCCGGCACCTGATAGTCTGGCAGGGGAGGATATTTATCTTCCTCAGGTGCCTGAAACAAATGTACAAAGCGGTTTTAAAGTAATGACTCACATTATGTAGACTTTTAAAATAGAGCTGTGACGTGCTGGATGCTATTGTTTGTGTCCCTAATGTTGTGTCCTGTGAGGCCACAAGCTGGGGTAATGCTAACCTTGCTGCACAGGCTGCGCCGCACTGCGAGATGTAGTCCCCGGAGAGAGTCCGTCCGGGTCTTGGACGTCAACGTGGAATTCGGAACGAAACCACACCTGGCGGACAGGGTCACGTGACTCGCCGCCACACACCTGTGTAACAACGCCAACACTGACCGACAGCTACGAGACATGCTAGCAACTGAGTGTTGCGCAGTTTAAAGGCTCTCAAACGCGACGCGGGAAGAAAATGAGATGATTAATGTTCGTCAGAGGCGCGCATGAACAGCATTAATTTCATTTAATTCAATTAATTTGTTGTCAATGGCAAAGGTAGAACTTCCTCACGTGGGGCAGTCAAGGACGAGACGCGAGTCAGCCTGAAAACACTTCCTGTATCCGGTGCGAATTTCCAAAATAAAATCGAGCTTACGTGTGTGTGTGTGTATATATATACAGGGCCGGCCCGTGGCATAGGCCGTATAGGCAAATGCTGAGGGCGCCGTCCATCAGGGGGCACCAAGCCAGTGCCACAAATGTTGGAGAAAAAAAAAAGAAAGAAAGAAAGTTGGTACTATTATTTGTAAATACAAAACGTTAATTAAAATGCAAAGTAAAGCCTATTTAATAGAAATATTATTTGTTACAACATTACACCCCCCCCCCCCCCCTCCCTTACCGTATCATGACTCTTTTTGGACGTCACCACATCAAAAAATCAACACAAGATGTCAAAACGGCCAAAACTGTCAGGTGCCCAGGGAAGAAAAAAGAGAAAAGAAGAGGAGTAGAAACGAGAAAAGACAGAGGTAGCAGGTAGGTAACGTTAGCCTACATGAAATTATTTGTCTGTTACAGAATGTGATAGTAACCTGGCTTGTTAGCATTAAGCTAATGTTACATGATTCGGCAATTGCTAATCAATAAATAGCTAGTTCTGTTTTAACGTCGGGTTAATATTGTGGAGGGGGCTAAATTGTTATGGAAAATAATAATGTAACGTTAGGTAATTACTGTACTCCCACCTTACATTCATCTGGTATTAGATCTTTTAAGCAGGTGTTTTTTGTTTACATTGTTATTGCCTTCTGGTTAGCTAATGTTTGCCCTGCAGGTAATAATCACTTGTCCACTCCTTTATATATTAGGTATAGTTGTAAGTAAAAAAAAAAAAAAAAAAGGTACAACCCCCCATACAGCAAAAACGTCTCAACTAACATTGGACACAAATTCCTCAATCTGATTGACAAACACTTTCCCAAAGACAACACCCTAAGAAAAGTATTCAACAAGAACAACATTAAATTGAGCTACAGCTGCATGAACAATATACGACAAATCATCTCAAACCACAACAAAACAATTGCAAATGAGCCGTCGGCCCCCAGACAGAGCGACTCCAAAACCAACAAAGACTGTAACTGTCGAAAGAAACCTGATTGCCCTCTCAACGGGGGGTGCTTACAAACATCAGTTGTCTACCAATCTAAGGTAATACGCAAGGACATTAACACATCCGACACATATGTAGGATTAACCGAGGGAGAATTCAAAACCAGATGGAACAATCACAAGGCTTCTTTCAGGAACAAAAACCTGCGAAATACCACAGAACTCAGCAAACACATTTGGAACCTCAAAGACAATAATGCTGAATATTCAATAACATGGCAAATTCTTGCATCCAGCACACCTTACAATAGTGGTAATAAAAGATGCAACCTATGCTTGAAAGAGAAACTGTTTATTATTTACCGTCCAGACCTGTCATCCCTCAACAAGCGCAGCGAAATTGTAACAGCATGCCGCCATAGACGGAAACACCTCCTAGGTAACACATGAGCCAATCACCACGCCCCTACGCCAGCCTGTACCCACCCACTCTGTGCCCTATATAAACCATGGTATGCGAATGCTCCCATTAAAATCTCCTGATGATTGAGGGTACCCCCCCTCATGAAACAGGCCTGTAGAGATGAAATAGTCTTGTGATTTTTTTCCCCCACACATACATATATATATATATATATATATATATATATATATATATATATATATATATATATATATATATATATATATATATATATATATATATATACATTACAAACAGTTGAAAATAATAATCAAAGTAAGTACAAAAAAAGTACAAAACAGCGCCAGGGGTTGTAAATTCAAAGTAACTAAAATAGAATGCAAAATATATATATATAATAAAAAAAAGTGCAAAGCCATAGGCTCACTCAATCTCAGTAAATAACTTTAAATTTGGAAGTAGACGCAGCATCGAGCGCTACTGCCTACTGGCGCTGACGAGACGCGGGGCCGCCATCTTGGAGTGGTGATCGGCTCCACTCAGTGCAATTCATTTAGGAGCAATGAATTTTAATTCATCTTACCTCACTGAATACCACTGATTTTCACGCGTTTTTTTTTTTTGTCACACGTGTAGCTATGATAAAGAACACATGTTTTATTATTCATAGTTTGCTTAACAGTAATAGAATATTCTTATATGCTATAAGTGACCAGATGTCCGAGATCAAAACTGGGAATATAATCCCAGAGAAGGGGGAAAAAAACGGTCAGCTATTTTTAAATTGAAGAAACAATATGATTAGGTTATATATACATGCGTATATCCTACATAAACAATGTATAAACACATTAGATATCTTAGGGACCTATAGCCTGTAGTGTAACCTATAGTTCATAGCCGGGTGAACACATAGCCTAGTAGTTCAACAGTAATCCCCAAAATTACCCCATTCCAGGTGTCAGGTAAGTGTGGCAGGGCCTTTTCCGGTTTATCACATATTTTGTCCCACACATTTCACGAAGGCGGGCTACACAAAATTGGGTTGGAAAGCTAGACTAAATTTAGACTTGTATAATACTGTATAGCCACTGTTCATCTGACTATATAGTTATCTTACATATATTACCCCCCAGTGACGTGCAGTCAGGGGAGGCAGGTGAGGCGGGGCCTCACGTGCCATCATGGAAAGAAAAAAAGCGTAAAAAGAAAAAAAAAACATTAAATTGTTATATGTATGCAGTGTACTATAAAGTTATTTTCCATTTAACTTCACCAGTTTTAGATTATTTTTATTCAAAATCGCTGAATTTTCACATTTGCCGTTCAAATACTGAGAAAAGACTTGCGGTGAGTCACCAGCCAGTTGAGCCTCACCATGGATTGCGCAATGACTCGAAGGTAATGACTTCTTTCTCCGTGTTACTTGTATCATATGGCACGTACACTGCCATCTAGCGGCCTGGATGCTTTAAGAAAAAACTACTAGAGGCCTATCTATGCTGTAATGTGATTTAAAGACATACTGTAATTGTTGCAGAAATCCTGATCATGTGTAAAAAAAAAAAAAAAAAAGTGACGTTTTTTTGTGTGTGTTACAAAGTGACATAAAAGAACATTGCATGTTTATATATATTTTTACACAATTTCCATAACTTTCTGTGTGTTCCTATGTTACCATAAAAAAGAAAGAGAACAAAGAAAGACAACTATTGTGTGAAGAATAGATAAGTACGGAATATATCATGTACAATACCTTAGTTAAATATTAACAAAGACATATAAAGGGGTAAAAAAAAGAAAGACCTAAGCGTTGTATAATTTTGAATGTATCATAAATAATGCCGTGTTAGATAATAATGAACGAATCAATTTAGGATATTTATAACTACCGACGCTTTGGTACCTCAAGCTTATAAACAAGGACGGTATTTTCCTACTGAGTTATTCACTTAACTTGTTTCATAATAACATTTTCAGTAATGTGCCAGCATACAGAGAAAAACAAAAAAACTCTGAGGTCCCATTTTTCAGCAAAAATACAACTTCTCTTTTATTCCCTTCTCCCACTCCACCCTTATTTTCTCTTCTGCTTTATATATTTTTGTTCATCCACTTCTTCCTCATAATCATCGCTTCTTAGTCTTTTTTTTTTTTTTGCTGTAGTGTCTGGAAAACTACCAAGAAGATAACTCTTTTTTTTTTTTTTTTTAACTTGTTTACAGCTATGAGTGAATTATGTGGTCAATGCATTCCATGTTATATATACTTTAATAGATAAATTCCTGCTGATGTCATGTAAGGAGATTATTTGAATGTCTCAAATATTGACTTTATTAGAATGCATAACCATATTTGACCGTCATACACACGCAAGAGCATAAAATTATGCAAGATTTGTCATAGAGGCAATAATTATGTAACAAAACATTAAAAACAGCTCATAATGTGAGGCATTCCAGATTAATAATGGCTGATAACTACACCATTGACTTCCATAACATTGACATATGCGTTTGCAGTAATATAAAGAACACAACAAATCCCTGCTCAGCAATTATGATCAATAGCCATCACACTCAATGTCCGCGGGATAACAAAAATGTCAGTTTTAAAACTGCTGCAAAATATTATCAATAATATTGATGTATAATATATTGATAAGCGGTAGAAAATGGATGGATGAATGGATATTGATTTTTGTGTACACCATTAATAAAGTAACATCAATAGATGATGTACATCTGTCCTTTTTAGTAGCAAAGCATCCTCCACAAACATACAAAAATGTGTTTACTCATGCCAAATGATTCATAAGAATGTTTTTAAATAAATAAATAAAAAAATAAAAAAATAAAAAATTATTAAAAAATTAATTAATGTAATAAAAAATAATTAATAAAAAAAAAAAAAAATACATATATATATATATATATATATATATATATATATATCCATCCATCCATCCATCCATGGATGGATGGATGGGCTTCACGGTGGCAGAGGGGTTAGTGCATCTGCCTCACAATACGAAGGTCCTGAGTAGTCTTGGGTTCAATCCCGGGCTCGGGATCTTTCTGTGTGGAGTTTGCATGTCCTCCCCGTGACTGCGTGGGTTCCCTCCGGGTACTCCGGCTTCCTACCACTTCCAAAGACATGCACCTGGGGATAGGTTGATTGGCAACACTAAATTGGCCCTAGTGTGTGGATGTGAGTGTGAATGTTGTCTGTCTATCTGTGTTGGCCCTGCGATGAAGTGGCGACTTGTCCAGGGTGTACCCCGCCTTCCGCCCGATTGTAGCTGAGATAGGCTCCAGCGCCCCCCGCGACCCCAAAGGGAATAAGCGGTAGAAAATGGATGGATGGATGGATATATATATATATATATATATATATATATATATATATATATATATATATATATATATATATATATATATATATACGTTAGGTCAGGAAAAAACACAGAGGCTATTTCATCCCTACAAGCCTGTGTCGCAGGTTTCCCTGCTCCTCAGGGGATTTTTTATTTAATTTAATTTTTTCCCCTGAAGAGCAAATAAATAAATAATAAAAATAAATAAATAAAAAATGTAATTAATTAATAATAATTTAAAAAAAAAAATAAAAAAAATAATAAAAAAAAAAAAAAAAAAAATATATATATATATATATATATATATATATATATATATATATATATATATATATACACGTTAGGTCAGGAAAATACACAGAGGCTTTTTCATCCCTACAAGCCTGTGTCGCAGGTTTCCCTGCTCTTCAGGGGATTTTTTTTATTGTATTTTATTTTTCCCCTGAAGAGCAGGGAAACCTGCGAAACAGGCTTGTAGGGATGAAATAGCCTCTGTGTTTTTTCGTGACCTAATGTATATTCCGCTCTACCCCGGTATTGAGCACTGTATAATGGATAAACCACAGAAACCTCGACTCTATATATATATATATACATATTTATTTATTTATTTATTTTTAATTTATTTATTTATTTATTTTTCTTCAATTAAGAAAAACGATTCGCAAATATAAAAACAATTTTATTCAAGTTAAAACTTTTGACAGTAATATTTATTTGAGAGGGGGAAACAAGCTCAGCCTATAAGTTAACACGTTTATTTTATTATCCCCTCGTTGTAAATCATGTTATGTTATTTATTAATGCCGACGTGAGATGTTGTTTTGCCGTTGTGGTCAGCTGGGAAGAAAGGACAAGGAGCTCTGACGACCTTAAATTGACTGAAACTGTCATTGTTGAGAGCAAATTATGAGTGCAAGTGTGTGGATCGCGCAGGGTGGAATATTATTAGTAAAAGTTTAGTATGAAAAAATGTGTTTTTATAATTACGAATTGTTTTTTTTCCTTTACTTGCATAACATTTTCATACTTGCGAAACGTTTTTTTTAATTGAAGAAAATTGTTTATTTTAACATGCAAATCGTTGAGCGTGAGTAAAAACATTTGGGCGTGTTTTTGGCGTAATTTCACTCCATACTTTTGGCATTATAATAAAAAACGTGTTCAATATTTATCAACCTTATTTATTTATTTTCCTGTGATTTCATTTTATATTCTTTCAAACTACATCTACAGCCTGTCTGATCTTTTTTTTAATTTTCTCTTAGCCTATATGAAGTGTATGTTTTAAAGGAGTGCCTTCAAGTACGCTGAGGTGGCAAGAGCATATCAGTTCAATAAGTCATTATTCAATTCATTTTTGTTTGAAAATATTCCATATTGATTCAAAATATGATAACATTTTATTATTTCAAACATTTTAATTACATTTTTTTGGCTGCACTTTGGACGTCCATGTGTAAAAAAAAGTCGTATTATTATTGTTACAGTGCGAAGGATGTTGATATTTCCTACAGCCCTCAACGCATCAGGTGGCCGTGGGCGAGGCCAGTAGACTCCGGTGGCAAGAGCATATCAGTTCAATAAGTCATTATTCAATTCATTTTTATTTGAAAATATTCTATATTAATTCAAAATATGATAACATATTTCATAATTTCATACATTTTTTTGGCCACACTTTGGGCGTCCGTGTGTAAAAAAAAGGTCATATTATCGTTAAAGTGTGAATGATACTGTTATCTCCTACAGCCCTCAACGCATCATGCGGCCTTGGGAGAGGTGGCATGAGCATATCAGTTCAATAAGTCATTATTTATTTGAAAATATTTGATATTAATTAAAAATATGATAACATATGTCATTATTTCATTTTGTTTTTTGGCCGCACTTTGGACGTCCAAGTGTAAAAAAGGTCATATTATCGTTAAAGTGTGAAGGATGCTGTTATTTCCTATAGCCCTCAATGCATCACGCGGCCGTGGAATAGGTGGCAAGAGCATATCAGTTCAATAAGTCATTATTCAATTAATTTTTATTTGAAAATATTCTACATTAATTCAAAACATAATAACATATTTTATTATTTCCTACATTTTTTTGGCTGCACTTTGGACGTCCGTGTGTAAAAAAGGTCGTATTATTGTTACAGTGCTTAGGATGCTGATATTTCCTGCAGCCCTCAACGCATCACGCGGCCATAGGAGAGGCTGGTACACTCAGGTGACAAGAGCATATCAGTTCAAGTCATTATTCAATTCATTTTTATTTGAAAATATTCTATATTAAGTCAAAATATAATACAATATTTTAATTTTCATGCATTTTAATTACAGTTTTTGGCCGCACTTTGGACGTCCGTGTGTAAAAAAAGGTCATATTATCGTTAAAGTGTGAAGGATAGTGATGTTTCCTACAGCCCTCAACGCATCACATGGCCGTGGGAGAGGCAAATACACTCAGGTGACAAGAGCATATCAATAAGTCATTATTCAATTCATTTTTATTTGAAAATATTCTATATTAATTCAAAATATGATAACATATTATATAATTTCTTTAAAAAATTTGGCCACACTTTGGACGTCCGTGTGTAAAAAAAAAAAAAGGTCATATTATCGTTGAAGTGTGAAGGATGCTGTTATTTCCTACAGCCCTCAATGCATCACACGGCCGTGGGAGAGGTGGCAAGAGCATATCAGTTCATCCATCCATCCATTTTCTACCGCTTATTCCCTTTGGGGTCGCGGGGGGCGCTGGAACTTATCTCAGCTACAATCGGGCGGAAGGCGGGGTACACCCTGGACAAGTCGCCACCTCATCGCAGGGCCAACACAGATAGACAGACAACATTCACACTCACATTCACACACTAGGGCCAATTTAGTGTTGCCAATCAACCTATCCCCAGGTGCATGTCTTTGGAGGTGGGAGGAAGCCGGAGTACCCGGAGGGAACCCACGCAGTCACGGGGAGAACATGCAAACTCCACACAGAAAGATCCCGAGCCCGGGATTCAGTTCAATAAGTCATTATTCAATTAATTTTTGTTTGAAAATATTCTATATTAATTAAAAATATAATTACATATTTTAGTCTGACATTAATTTTAATTACATTTTTTTGGCCGCACTTTGGATGTCCGTGTGTAAAAAATGTCGTATTATTGCTAAAGTGCGAAGGATACTGATATTTCCTATATTCCTGAACGCATCACGCGGCCATAGGAGAGGCCGGTACACTTAGGTGACAAGAGCATATCAGTTCAATAAGTCATTATTCAAATAATTTTTATTTTAAAATGTTCTATATTCATTCAAAATATGATAACATATTATATCATTTCATAAAAAAATTTGGCCACACTTTGGACGTCCGTGTGTAAAAAAAAAAAGGTCATATTATCGTTGAAGTGTGAAGGTTGCTGTTATTTCCTACAGCCCTCAATGCATCACGCGGCCGTGGGAGAGGTGGCAAGAGCATATCAGTTCAATAAGTCATTATTCAATCAATTTTTATTTGAAAATATTCTATATTAATTAAAAATATAATTACATATTTTCTCCTCTCTGAGCTGCCACCTTACCGTGGTAGAGGAGTTTGCGTGTCCCAATGATCCTAGGAGCTATGTTGTCCGGGGGCTTTATGCCCCCTGGTAGGGTCTCCCAAGACAAACTGGTCCTAGGTGAGGGATCAGACAAAGAGCAGCTCGAAGACCTCCATGACGAATAAAAACAAAGGACCCATATTTCCCTCGCCCGGACGCGGGTCACCGGGGCCCCCCTCTGGAGCCAGGCCCGGAGGTGGGGCACGATGGCGAGCGCCTGGTGGCCGGGCCTGTCCCCATGGGGCTCGGCCGGGCACAGCCCGAAGAGGCAACGTGGGTCCCCCCTCCAATGGGCTCACCACCCATAGCAGGGGCCATAGAGGTTGGGTGCATTGTGAGCTGGGCGGAAGCCGACGGCAGGGCACTTGGCGGTCCAATCCTCGGCTACAGAAGCTAGCTCTTGGGACGTGGAACGTCACCTCGCTGGGGGGGAAGGAGCCTGAGCTAGTGCGCGAGGTTGAGAAGTTCCGGCTAGATATAGTCGGACTCACTTCGACGCACAGCAAGGGCTCTGGAACCAGTTCTCTCGAGAGGGGCTGGACTCTCTTCCACTCTGGCGTTGCCGGCAATGAGAGGCGACGGGCTGGGGTGGCAATTCTTGTTGCCCCCTGGCTCAGAGCCTGCACGTTGGAGTTCAACCCGGTGGACGAGAGGGTAGTTTCCCTCCGCCTTCGGGTGGGGGGACGGGTCCTGACTGTGGTTTGCGCTTACGCGCCAAACCGCAGCTCAGAGTACCCACCCTTTTTGGATTCGCTCGAGGGAGTACTTGAGAGTGCTCCCCCGGGTGATTCCCTCGTTCTACTGGGGGACTTCAATGCTCATGTTGGCAGCGACAGTGAAACCTGGAGAGGCGTGATTGGGAAGAATGGCCGCCCGGATCTGAACCCGAGTGGTGTTCTGTTATTGGACTTTTGTGCCCGTCACAGATTGTCCATAACGAACACCATGTTCGAACATAAGGGTGTCCATATGTGCACTTGGCACCAGGACGCCCTAGGCCGCAGTTCCATGATCGACTTTGTAGTTGTGTCATCGGATTTGCGGCCTCATGTTTTGGACACTCGGGTGAAGAGAGGGGCGGAGCTTTCAACCGATCACCACCTGGTGGTGAGTTGGCTGCGATGGTGGGGGAGGATGCCGGACAGACCTGGCAGGCCCAAACGCATTGTGAGGGTTTGCTGGGAACGTCTGGCAGAGTCTCCTGTCAGAGAGAGTTTCAATTCCCACCTCCGGAAGAACTTTGAACATGTCACGAGGGAGGTGCTGGACATTGAGTCCGAGTGGACCATGTTCCGCACCTCTATTGTCGAGGCAGCTGATTGGAGCTGTGGCCGCAAGGTAGTTGGTGCCTGTCGTGGCGGTAATCCTAGAACCCGTTGGTGGACACCGGCGGTGAGGGATACCGTCAAGCTGAAGAAGGAGTCCTATCGGGTTCTTTTGGCTCATAGGACTCCTGAGGCAGCGGACAGGTACCGACAGGCCAAGCGGTGTGCGGCTTCAGCGGTTGCGGAGGCAAAAACTCGGACATGGGAGGAGTTCGGGGAGGCCATGGAAAACGACTTCCGGACGGCTTCGAAGCGATTCTGGACCACCATCCGCCGCCTCAGGAAGGGGAAGCAGTGCACTATCAACACCGTGTATGGTGAGGATGGTGTTCTGCAGACCTCGACTGCGGATGTTGTGGATCGGTGGAGGGAATACTTCGAAGACCTCCTCAATCCCACCAACACGTCTTCCTATGAGGAAGCAGTGCCTGGGGAATCTGTGGTGGGCTCTTCTATTTCTGGGGTTGAGGTTGCTGAGGTAGTTAAAAAGCTCCTCGGTGGCAAGGCCCCGGGGGTAGATGAGATTCGCTCCCGGAGTTCCTTAAGGCTCTGGATGCTGTGGGGCTGTCTTGGTTGACAAGACTCTGCAGCATCGCGTGGACATCGGGGGCGGTACCTCTGGATTGGCAGACCGGGGTGGTGGTTCCTCTCTTTAAGAAGGGGAACCGGAGGGTGTGTTCTAACTATCGTAGGATCACACTCCTCAGCCTTCCCGGTAAGGTCTATTCAGGTGTACTGGAGAGGAGGCTACGCCGGATAGTCGAACCTCGGATTCAGGAGGAACAGTGTGGTTTTCGTCCTGGTCGTGGAACTGTGGACCAGCTCTATACTCTCGGCAGGGTCCTTGAGGGTGCATGGGAGAGGTGGCAAGAGCATATCAGTTCAATAAGTCATTATTCAATCAATTTTTATTTGAAAATATTCTATATTAATTAAAAATATAATTACATATTTTCTCCTCTCTGAGCTGCCACCTTACCGTGGTAGAGGAGTTTGCGTGTCCCAATGATCCTAGGAGCTATGTTGTCCGGGGGCTTTATGCCCCCTGGTAGGGTCTCCCAAGACAAACTGGTCCTAGGTGAGGGATCAGACAAAGAGCAGCTCGAAGACCTCCATGACGAATAAAAACAAAGGACCCATATTTCCCTCGCCCGGACGCGGGTCACCGGGGCCCCCCTCTGGAGCCAGGCCCGGAGGTGGGGCACGATGGCGAGCGCCTGGTGGCCGGGCCTGTCCCCATGGGGCTCGGCCGGGCACAGCCCGAAGAGGCAACGTGGGTCCCCCCTCCAATGGGCTCACCACCCATAGCAGGGGCCATAGAGGTTGGGTGCATTGTGAGCTGGGCGGAAGCCGACGGCAGGGCACTTGGCGGTCCAATCCTCGGCTACAGAAGCTAGCTCTTGGGACGTGGAACGTCACCTCGCTGGGGGGGAAGGAGCCTGAGCTAGTGCGCGAGGTTGAGAAGTTCCGGCTAGATATAGTCGGACTCACTTCGACGCACAGCAAGGGCTCTGGAACCAGTTCTCTCGAGAGGGGCTGGACTCTCTTCCACTCTGGCGTTGCCGGCAATGAGAGGCGACGGGCTGGGGTGGCAATTCTTGTTGCCCCCTGGCTCAGAGCCTGCACGTTGGAGTTCAACCCGGTGGACGAGAGGGTAGTTTCCCTCCGCCTTCGGGTGGGGGGACGGGTCCTGACTGTGGTTTGCGCTTACGCGCCAAACCGCAGCTCAGAGTACCCACCCTTTTTGGATTCGCTCGAGGGAGTACTTGAGAGTGCTCCCCCGGGTGATTCCCTCGTTCTACTGGGGGACTTCAATGCTCATGTTGGCAGCGACAGTGAAACCTGGAGAGGCGTGATTGGGAAGAATGGCCGCCCGGATCTGAACCCGAGTGGTGTTCTGTTATTGGACTTTTGTGCCCGTCACAGATTGTCCATAACGAACACCATGTTCGAACATAAGGGTGTCCATATGTGCACTTGGCACCAGGACGCCCTAGGCCGCAGTTCCATGATCGACTTTGTAGTTGTGTCATCGGATTTGCGGCCTCATGTTTTGGACACTCGGGTGAAGAGAGGGGCGGAGCTTTCAACCGATCACCACCTGGTGGTGAGTTGGCTGCGATGGTGGGGGAGGATGCCGGACAGACCTGGCAGGCCCAAACGCATTGTGAGGGTTTGCTGGGAACGTCTGGCAGAGTCTCCTGTCAGAGAGAGTTTCAATTCCCACCTCCGGAAGAACTTTGAACATGTCACGAGGGAGGTGCTGGACATTGAGTCCGAGTGGACCATGTTCCGCACCTCTATTGTCGAGGCAGCTGATTGGAGCTGTGGCCGCAAGGTAGTTGGTGCCTGTCGTGGCGGTAATCCTAGAACCCGTTGGTGGACACCGGCGGTGAGGGATACCGTCAAGCTGAAGAAGGAGTCCTATCGGGTTCTTTTGGCTCATAGGACTCCTGAGGCAGCGGACAGGTACCGACAGGCCAAGCGGTGTGCGGCTTCAGCGGTTGCGGAGGCAAAAACTCGGACATGGGAGGAGTTCGGGGAGGCCATGGAAAACGACTTCCGGACGGCTTCGAAGCGATTCTGGACCACCATCCGCCGCCTCAGGAAGGGGAAGCAGTGCACTATCAACACCGTGTATGGTGAGGATGGTGTTCTGCAGACCTCGACTGCGGATGTTGTGGATCGGTGGAGGGAATACTTCGAAGACCTCCTCAATCCCACCAACACGTCTTCCTATGAGGAAGCAGTGCCTGGGGAATCTGTGGTGGGCTCTTCTATTTCTGGGGTTGAGGTTGCTGAGGTAGTTAAAAAGCTCCTCGGTGGCAAGGCCCCGGGGGTAGATGAGATTCGCTCCCGGAGTTCCTTAAGGCTCTGGATGCTGTGGGGCTGTCTTGGTTGACAAGACTCTGCAGCATCGCGTGGACATCGGGGGCGGTACCTCTGGATTGGCAGACCGGGGTGGTGGTTCCTCTCTTTAAGAAGGGGAACCGGAGGGTGTGTTCTAACTATCGTAGGATCACACTCCTCAGCCTTCCCGGTAAGGTCTATTCAGGTGTACTGGAGAGGAGGCTACGCCGGATAGTCGAACCTCGGATTCAGGAGGAACAGTGTGGTTTTCGTCCTGGTCGTGGAACTGTGGACCAGCTCTATACTCTCGGCAGGGTCCTTGAGGGTGCATGGGAGTTTGCCCAACCAGTCTACATGTGTTTTGTGGACTTGGAGAAGGCATTTGACCGTGTCCCTCGGGAAGTCCTGTGGGGAGTGCTCAGAGAGTATGGGGTATCGGACTGTCTGATTTTGGCGGTCCGCTCCCTGTATGATCAGTGTCAGAGCTTGGTCCGCATTGCCGGCAGTAAGTCGGACACGTTTCCGGTGAGGGTTGGATTCCGCCAAGGCTGCCCTTTGTCACCCATTCTGTTCATAACTTTTATGGACAGAATTTCTAGGCGCAGTCAAGGCGTTGAGGGGATCTGGTTTGGTGGCTGCAGGATTAGGTCTCTGCTTTTTGCAGATGATGTGGTCCTGATGGCTTCATCTGGCCAGGATCTTCAGCTCTCGCTGGATCGGTTCGCAGCCGAGTGTGAAGCGACTGGGATGAGAATCAGCACCTCCAAGTCCGAGTCCATGGTTCTCGCCCGGAAAAGGGTGGAATGCCATCTTCGGGTTGGGGAGGAGACCCTGACCCAAGTGGAGGAGTTCAAGTACCTCGGAGTCTTGTTCACGAGTGAGGGAAGAGTGGATCGTGAGATCGACAGGCGGATCGGTGCGGCATCTTCAGTAATGCGGACGCTGTATCGATCCGTTGTGGTGAAGAAGGAGCTGAGCCAGAAGGCAAAGCTCTCAATTTACCGGTCGATCTACGTTCCCATCCTCACCTATGGTCATGAGCTTTGGGTTATGACCGAAAGGACAAGATCACGGGTACAAGCGGCCGAAATGAGTTTCCTCCGCCGGGTGGCAGGGCTCTCCCTTAGAGATAGGGTGAGAAGCTCTGTCATTCGGGGGTAGCTCAAAGTAAAGCCGCTGCTCCTCCACATCGAGAGGAGCCAGATGAGGTGGTTCGGGCATCTGGTCAGGATGCCACCCGATCGCCTCCCTCGGGAGGTGTTTAGGGCACGTCCGACCGGTAGGAGGCCACGGGGAAGACCCAGGACACGCTGGGAAGACTATGTCTCCCGGCTGGCCTGGGAACGCCTCGGGATCCCCCGGGAAGAGCTGGACGCAGTGGCTGGGGAGAGGGAAGTCTGGGCTTCCCTGCTTAGGCTGCTGCCCCCGCGACCCGACCTCGGATAAGCGGAAGAAGATGGATGGATGGATGGAATTACATATTTTAGTCTGACAGTAATTTTAATTACAATTTTTTTGGCCGCACTTTGGACGTCCGTGTGTAAAAAAAGTCGTATTATTGTTAAAGTGTGAAGGATGCTGATATTTCCTATAGCCTTCAACGCATCACGTAGCCGTGGGAGAGGCCGGTGCACTCCGGTGGCAAGAGCGTATCAGTTCAATAAGTCATTATTCAAAACATTTGTATTTGAAAATGTTCTATATTAATTCAAAATATGATAACATATTATATCATTTCATAAACATTTTTGGCCACACTTTGGACGTCCGTGTGTAAAAAAGGTCATATTATCGTTGAAGTGTGAAGGATGCTGTTATTTCCTACAGCCTTCAATGCATCACGCGGCCGTGGGAGAGGTGGCAAGAGCATATCAGTTCAATAAGTCATTATTCAATTAATTTTTATTTGAAAATATTCTATATTAATAAAAAACATAATTGCATATTTTATTCTGACATTAATTTTAATTACATTTTTTTGGCCGCACTTTGGACGTCCGTGTGTAAAAAAAGGTTGTATTATTGTTAAAGTGCGAAGGATACTGATATTTCCTCAACGCATCACGCGACCATAGGAGAGGCCGGTACACCATACTTGCCAACCTTGAGACCTCCGATTTCGGGAGGTGGGGGGTGGGGGTTGGGGGCGTGGTCGGGGGTGGGGCGGAGCGTGGTTGGGGGCGTGGTTAAGAGGGGAGGAGTATATTGACAGCTAGAATTCACCAAGTCAAGTATTTCATACATATATATATATATATCTACATCCTGAAAATATGCAAACAAAACTGTGTTTAGATCATTGATACTTCGAACTTGCATAAATATAACATGAATATAACATAACTTGGCTTCTGAGAGCTTCAAAATGTAATAAATAAAATGCTAAAGTTTTTGATAAACAAACAATTATTTTAATAAATAAATATGGTCATTTTAAATGAATTATTATGATAATTTAAAATTAATTATTTAAAATATGTTTATTTTAATGTACCGGTATAATTCTATGGCTTAATGTAATAAGGAGTCAGAAAAAATAAAAATAAAAATACAATTAATGTTGATGTTTTTAGCAAAATATAGTAAACATTTATTTATTTATTTTTTATATTTTGTTTTTTTTAAATTAATAAATATATTTATTTTTAGGTAAGATAAACATAATAATACAATGTATCTTTAGTCTGGATGATTTAGTTCTTGTCACCCTGTTGTCCTCCTGTCTGAAAAAAGGCTGTCCTCTCTCAGGTCCGCATGGAGCTGGAGGGGGCGTGGCCTCCAGCTCCGGCTGAAAATCGGGAGATTTTCGGGAGAATATTTGTCCCGGGAGGTTTTCGGGTGAGGCGCTGAATTTCGGGAGGGTTGGCAAGTATGCGGTACACTCAGGTGACAAGAGCATATCAGTTCAAAAAGTCATTATTCAAATAATTTTTGTTTGAAAATGTTCTATATTCATTCAAAACATGATGACACATTTCATTATTTCATACATTTTTTTGGCTGCCCGTGTGTAAAAAAAGGTCATATTATCGTTAAAGTGTGAAGGATGCTGTTATTTCCTACAGTCCTGAACGCATCACGCGGCCGTGGGAGAGGCCGGTTGTTGACTTGAGGCTTCGGCAGCTTCCAAGCTAGCAAAAGCCCAACAAGTGGATAAGTTGTCAACATAGTCTGCGCTCCTTAACGACCACTTTCTCTTTCCCGTTTTTATTTTTTGTTGCGCGCCAGCGGGGTCACCTTATGTGGATAACTGACGTCGCCGCGGGCGGGGACACAGTTTGTGTTTCGTTCGGAGGCTGACGTTAAAAGGCTTAAAGTTATGTCGACGAGATAGACCGACGAAGACGGGATAAAGTTGGGATGTGGCCGTGCTGGGCTTCAGCCCTCGGGGAACCAAAATGGCGGGTTATTTGGACTGAAATGTGTCGTCTGCCGGAGGAATTATTAATATAACTCCCCCCCCCCCAAGTAAGCCGTGTCAAAGTCCGACCTGGCCTAGGGAGCTAACGGCTAGCTAGCAGGCTAGCTAAGCGCCGCACCGCTGGCTGCTGCTCGCCCCCCAAAGTGAGTAAACACACTCTTTTGTAACCATAACACACACTTTAGCGTAAAAACATTATTTTGTGGAGGTGTCACAAAAGTAATCGTCTCGTCAAGCTATTGCTTTCGCTCATGTCACTTCCTTACAGTGCGAATATGACCATGACTAATATATATGATTAATATTACACTCGGTCATGTGCATATGTCATTATGGGATGTGGTGGCTATTTTTAAGCACCTGTCATTTGGAAACCGTGCCAGGTTGTTGTTGTTTTTTTTTGCAGGCTGCAAGGCATGGAGCAATGTAGCCATTGCACCGTGAACTGCCAGTTTTGCAGAACGTAACAAAAGCTTGACTTCCTGTGAGTAATGATTGCATGCAAGCTGCAAGGCTGGCCCTCGTTCGAGTGTTGCATGGTGATAACTTGATAAGTGGGAAGTCGAGCGCTCTTCCCGTCTTGCAACACTGACCTGGTTTCCTAAGAAAAGCAGGATTTGCTGGAGAAATGTTTTTTTTTTTTTTTTTTCAAGTAGAGATGTCCGATAATGGCTTTTTTGCCGATATTGTCCGACTCTTAAGTACTGATTCCGATATCAACCGACATATACAGTCGTGGAATCATACTTGCCAATCTTGAGACCTCCGATTTCGGGAGGTGTGTGTGTGTGGGGGGTTGGGGGCGTGGTTAAGAGGGGAGGAGTATATTTACAGCTAGAATTCACCAAGTATTTCATATATATATATATATTATAAGAAATACTTGACTTTCAGTGAATTCTAGCTATATATATATATATATATATATATATATATATTTATTTTATTATATACAGGTAAAAGCCAGTAAATTAGAATATTTTGAAAAACTTGATTTATTTCAGTAATTGCATTCAAAAGGTGTAACTTGTACATTATATTTATTCATTGCACACAGACTGATGCATTCAAATGTTTATTTCATTTAATTTTGATGATTTGAAGTGGCAACAAATGAAAATCCAAAATTCCGTGTGCCACAAAATTAGAATATTACTTAAGGCTAATACAAAAAAGGGATTTTTAGAAATGTTGGCCAACTGAAAAGTATGAAAATGAAAAATATGAGCATGTACAATACTCAATACTTGGTTGGAGCTCCTTTTGCCTCAATTACTGCGTTAATGCGGCGTGGCATGGAGTCGATGAGTTTCTGGCACTGCTCAGGTGTTATGAGAGCCCAGGTTGCTCTGATAGTGGCCTTCAACTCTTCTGCGTTTTTGGGTCTGGCATTCTGCATCTTCCTTTTCACAATACCCCACAGATTTTCTATGGGGCTAAGGTCAGGGGAGTTGGCGGGCCAATTTAGAACAGAAATACCATGGTCCGTAAACCAGGCACGGGTAGATTTTGCGCTGTGTGCAGGCGCCAAGTCCTGTTGGAACTTGAAATCTCCATCTCCATAGAGCAGGTCAGCAGCAGGAAGCATGAAGTGCTCTAAAACTTGCTGGTAGACGGCTGCGTTGACCCTGGATCTCAGGAAACAGAGTGGACCGACACCAGCAGATGACATGGCACCCCAAACCATCACTGATGGTGGAAACTTTACACTAGACTTCAGGCAACGTGGATCCTGTGCCTCTCCTGTCTTCCTCCAGACTCTGGGACCTCGATTTCCAAAGGAAATGCAAAATTTGCATGGTTGGGTGATGGTTTGGGGTGCCATGTCATCTGCTGGTGTCGGTCCACTCTGTTTCCTGAGATCCAGGGTCAACGCAGCCGTCTACCAGCAAGTTTTAGAGCACTTCATGCTTCCTGCTGCTGACCTGCTCTATGGAGATGGAGATTTCAAGTTCCAACAGGACTTGGCGCCTGCACACAGCGCAAAATCTACCCGTGCGTGGTTTACGGACCATGGTATTTCTGTTCTAAATTGGCCCGCCAACTCCCCTGACCTTAGCCCCATAGAAAATCTGTGGGGTATTGTGAAAAGGAAGGTGCAGAATGCCAGACCCAAAAACGCAGAAGAGTTGAAGGCCACTATCAGAGCAACCTGGGCTCTCATAACACCTGAGCAGTGCCAGAAACTCATCGACTCCATGCCACGCCGCATTAACGCAGTAATTGAGGCAAAAGGAGCTCCAACCAAGTATTGAGTATTGTACATGCTCATATTTTTCATTTTCATACTTTTCAGTTGGCCAACATTTCTAAAAATCCCTTTTTTGTATTAGCCTTAAGTAATATTCTAATTTTGTGACACACGGAATTTTGGATTTTCATTTGTTGCCACTTCAAATCATCAAAATTAAATGAAATAAACATTTGAATGCATCAGTCTGTATGCAATGAATAAATATAATGTACAAGTTACACCTTTTGAATGCAATTACTGAAATAAATCAAGTTTTTCAAAATATTCTAATTTACTGGCTTTTACCTGTGTGTGTGTGTGTGTATATATATATATTAGTGATTGGTTGATGAGGCGTCATGAAGCGTTTTGACACATTGCAAAACTGTATTGATACTGTGTCACTAAATACTGACATCTGCTGGACATTAAAAATCCCTACAGGCAACCTATGGACCGACTCAACTGACACTGATTTTATGACCTAGTATATAAAATAATATAAACCAAGTCATTGTATTTCATTTAGGATTATTTCATATCTTCATTTAAATAAGAATATATGTTTATCTTTTTTAGATACAGTCAATAAATAATGTGAACATGTATAATAACATGGAAATCTAAGAGAATGTGTTGTGAATGAGGATGTTTGTGGACTGGGATTTTTTTTAATTAATTTTTTACACATTTTTATTAAAAAAACAAACAGTTTTTCCAACGTATTCAATTTTAGACGATTTCTTTCATTGATTGATTGAGACTTTTATTAGTAGATTGCACAGTGAAGTACATATTCCGTACAATTGACCACTAAATGGTAACCCCCCCCCAATAAGTTTTTCAACTTGTTTAAGTCGGGGTCCACTTAAATTGATTAATGATACAGATATATAGGGCAGCACGGCGGGAGAGGGGTTAGTGCATCTGCCTCACAATACGAAGGTCCTGAGTAGTCTTGGGTTCAATCCCGGGCTCGGGATCTTTCTGTGTGGAGTTTGCATGTTCTCCCCGTGACTGCGTGGGTTCCCTCCGGGTACTCCGGCTTCCTCCCACTTCCAAAAACATGCACCTGGGGATAGGTTTATTGGCAACACTAAATTGGCCCTAGTGTGTGGATGTGAGTGTGAATGTTGTCTGTCTATCTGTGTTGGCCCTGCGATGAGGTGGCGACTTGTCCAGGGTGTACCCCGCCTTCCGCCCGATTGTAGCTGAGATAGGCTCCAGCGCCCCCCCGCGACCCCAAAGGGAATAAGCGGTAGAAAATGGATGGATGGATGGATATATACTAACATCATAATACCGTCTTCACACAAGTTAATCATCAGAGTATATACATTGAATTATTTACATTATTTACAATCCGGGGTGTGGGATATAGAGGGGAGGGGGTTAAGTTTGGTTGTTATCAACACTTCAGTCGTGTCTTCTTAGTTATTATTTCTCCGGCTGTAGAAAAGACCCGCTCACAGGGCACAGAGGAGGCGGGAGTGCGACACAGTTCGCGTATCGGTCACGTGACCAAAACAGCTCATGATCGGTCACGTGACTTTCTAAAAGCGGTAAGCGCACCGACACAGGGTTTCGCTCTATGAGCTCGACACATGCGCCGATGCATCGGTGTTGCCGGACCCATCACTAATATATATATATATATATATATATATATATATATATATATATATATATATATATATATATATATATATATATATATAAATAAGAGAAATACTTGAATTTCAGTGTTCATTTATTTACACATATACACACATAACACTCATCTACTCATTGTTGAGTTAAGGGTTGAATTGTCCATCCTTGTTCTATTCTCTGTCACTATTTTTCTAACCATGCCGAACACCCTCTCTGATGATGCATTCTGCTTCGTCTCCTTGTTGTGCAAGCAGTTGTGCACTGCACTCCCTAAAAGCCCTAGATGTTATTGTCACATATGCATGTACAGTAGATGGCGGTATTGTCCTGTTTAAGAGTGTCACAACATTGCTGTATACGGCAGACGAACTGCTTTACGGTAGACGAAAACGTGACTGCTGTTGTTGTGTGTTGTTACCGCGCTGGGAGGACGTTAAAGGGGAACATTATCACAATTTCAGAAGGGTTAAAACCATAAAAAATCAGTTCCCAGTGGCATATTTTATTTTTCAAAGTTTTTTTCAACATTTTACCCATCACGCAATATCCCTAAAAAAGCTTCAAAGTGCCTGATTTTAACCATCGTTATAAACACCCGTCCATTTTCCTGTGACGTCACATAGTGATGCCAACACAAACAAACATGGTGCATAGAACAGCAAGGTATAGCGACATTAGCTCGGATTCAGACTCGGATTTCAGCGGCTTAAGCGATTCAACAGATTACGCATGTATTGAAACGGATGGTTGTAGTGTGGAGGCAGGTAGCGAAAACGAAATTGAAGAAGAAACTGAAGCTATTGAGCCATATCGGTTTGAACCGTATGCAAGCGAAACCGACGAAAACGACACGACAGCCAGCGACACGGGAGAAAGCGAGGACGAATTCAGCGATCGCCTTCTAACCAACGATTGGTATGTGTTTGTTTGGCATTAAAGGAAACTAACAACTGTGAACTAGGTTTACAGCATATGAAATACATTTGGCAACAACATGCACTTTGAGAGTGCAGACAGCCCAATTGAATCCGTCCCTGTTCGTGTTGTTACACCCTCCGACAACACACCGACGAGGCATGATGTCTCCAAGGTACGGAAAACAGTCGAAAAAAAACGGAAAATAACAGAGCTGATTTGACTCGGTGTTTGAGAAAATGGCGGATTGCTTCCCGATGCGACGTCACATTGTGACGTCATCGCTCCGAGAGCGAATTTTAGAAAGACGGTTATTTCGCCAAAATTCACCCATTTAGAGTTTGGAAATCGGTTAAAAAAATATATGGTCTTTTTTCTGCAAAATCAAGGTATATATTGACGCTTACATAGGTCTGGTGATAATGTTCCCCTTTAAATTGTATAACAGTGCAAAATATTGCTCATTTGTAGTGGTCTTTCTTGAACTATTTGGAAAAAAAGATAGAAAAATAACTAAAAACTTGTTGAAAAATAAACAAGTGATTCAATTATAAATACAGATTTCTACACAGAAGTAATCATCAACTTAAAGTGCCCTCTTTGGGGATTGTAATAGAGATCCATCTGGGTTCATGAACTTAATTCTAAACATTTCTTCACAAAAAAATAAATCTTTAACATTAATATTCAAAATGTCCTCTCCTGTTGTTCTCCCCTCTAAGGTTTTACAAAAAAGTATGCTCTCATAAATATCGTCAGTATCGATGTATCAGACAAAACAAACAAGTTGTGCATTTCCACTAATATCTGTGGATTCATCCAGCTGGAGGGAGGGAAAATGAGTCGCTAAGTTTTCCAACAACTTGCTGAACAATGTCTTTTCCCATTTTATCTACCCTCCGGCAAACAGTCATTTGATAAAGGCACATTCTTTATTTTCTCGGCTGCGTTTTTATCCAGTATTGTCTCGGCCGGCACTGCAGCGGCTGGCCCCTTAGAGAATTTGTGGGGTATTGTGAAGAAGAAGCTGAAAGACACCAGACCCAATAATGCAAATGAGCTAAAGGCCGCTATTGAAGCATTCTGGGCATTCTTAACACCTCAGCAATGCCACAGGCTGATTGCCTCCATGCCACGCCGCATTGATGCAGTAATCCGTGCAAAAGGATTCCCAACCAAGTACTGAGTGCATTAATTGACATTTTCAAAGGTTTGATTTTGTTTTGCTGTTATAAATCTTTTTTTTTAACTTGGTCTGAGGAAATTTTCTAATTTGTTGAGATAGGATTTTTGAGTTTTCTTAAGCTGTATGCCATAATCAAATCAAGTCAACTTTTTTTATAAAGCACATGTAAAATTTACCACAGGGGTAGCCATAGTGCTGTACAATTGGCAGGTTAAAAGATAACACAAGAGAAACGAGCAAGCACACCACAACACAAACAGAACACGATAAAAAAAGTAAAGCATAAAAACAGGTTCACAGCAGGTGCATTGTGGGACGCCATACCAGGATGGAGATCACTCAGTGTTATAAGCCATGGAATAAAAGTATGTTTTTAAGAGCGATTTAAAAACGGGAAGAGAGGAGGCCTGTCTAACACTCAAAGGTAAGCCGTTTCAGAGCTTGGGAGCAGCAGCGGTGAAAGCTCTGTCACCTCTAAGCTTCAGCCTTGTATCAGGGACCGTCAATAGCAGCTATATATATATATATATATATATATATATATATATATAATAGTTGGACATAAAGAGTATGTGAAAGTTTGACTTCTACCTTGTTTACTTCTGTGAAAGATTGACTTCTACCTTGTTTACTTCCGTGACAACCGCCTTAAAGTTTTGTAATCAATCAGAAAAATCAAATCGCTAAAATGTGCCAAACATGGATGAGTGTGGAGTGTTAGCATTTTCCCCATCATGCTTTATAATGGGTGTAATTTAGATTTTTAAAAAAAAATTTTTTATTGTGCATTGATGTTTTTTATAATGTCCAAAATGTTCAGTGAGCAGGTTGTGGTATGTGTGACCATGTCTGTTGACGTTTTGTGTTGGTTGGATTTTTCATGTACCGTATTTTCCGCACCATAAGGCGCCCTGGGTTAAAAGCCGCGCCTTCAATGAACGGCATATTTCAAAACTTTGTCCACCTATAAGCCGCCCCGTGTTGTAAGCCGCATCTAACTGCGCTAAAGGAATGTCAAAAAAACAGTCAGATAGGTCAGTCAAACTTTAATAATATATTAAAAACCAGCGTTCTAACAACTCTGTTCACTCCCAAAATGTACGCAAATATGCAATCACAAACATACGTATATCAACATGGACAGAGCTGCGTGAAAAAAGCCACCCGGCCTCTTCGCGTAAACTTAAACTTACCTTAACCACTCGCTCATCTTTTCTTCATCCATCCCTTCGAGTTAGCTTTTATGATGACGCCGGCTGGAAAGGTCTCTTTTGGCAAGGTCTTCCTTTTGAATATCACCATGGGTGGAAGTTTCATTAGCATGGCAAGCTAGAACCACAGTGAAGGATGACTTCTCATTCCCTGTGGTGCAAATATTCACCGTACGTGCTCCCGTTCCACAGTGCGGTTCACAGGAATATCAGTTGCTGTGAAATACGGTAGTAATCCGTGTGCGGATGGAGAGATTGCGTCTTTTCATGAACCGGATCCTTGTCGCTTTGTAGGAGCCATTTTTTGGTCTTTACAGATGTAAACACACAAAGGAAATGAAACGTACGGTGATATCCGCGCCCTTTTTCTTCTTCTACGCGGGCGGGTGGTTGCTTACAGTAGAAGAAGAAGCGCTTCCTGTTCTATGGGGGCGGGTGCTTACCTTGGCGGTTGCTTGCGTAGAAGAAGAAGCGCTTCCTGTTCTACCGGGAAAAAAGATGGCGGCTGTTTACCGAAGTTGCGAGACCTAAACTTTATGAAAATGAATCTTAATATTTATCCATATATAAAGCGCACCGGGTTAAAAGGCGCACTGTCAGCTTTTGAGTAAATTTGTGGTTTTTAGGTGCGGCTAATAGTGCGGAAAATACGGTATTCATTACATTTTGTTTGAACCATGACTAGGGAAGGTTGTTTGCATTGGGTCATACAGGTGTTTGCTGCGCATACCTCTTTTCAGGGCATATTTGAAGGTCATTGACCTGATTTCTGGACGTTATCCACTAGATGTTGGCATAATAGCAGCAACAAAATTGTCTGACATCCAAAAGCCTCCGACATATTTTTATGTAATGTAGTAACCTGCACATTCATAATAAATTGTAACATTTTCGTATTTTGCTCATTTTAAGTATACGGTAGGGCTGGGCGATAAATCGAATATACTCGATATATCGCGCGATATAGAAAATTACTATATCGTGATATTCGAGTATACGTTCTCACGCAGTTGCTTTTAGCTGTGGGCATTACAATGCATGAGTTTCCCACTCTTTCTTGTCTCTCCTTCTCACAGAGAGATAAAACAAGCGCACCTTCTTACATACGTCACGTGTGCAATGTCACACGCTCCCGCGGAGCAGACAGGTAGCGACATGGTAACATTAGCTGTGATGCTAACGGTGCGGTGCGGGTGGTAACACGAGAGAAAGAAGGTGCGAATCTGGTAACAAATGAAGGAAGGATTAATTCCCTACTAAAACAGCACGGGATCCATCGTCTGGCGGTGGTTTGGCTTCAAGCGGGTATATGTTGAACATTTATGCGGCAAAAGCGTTGCTACAAAAAGTAGCACCACTGCTAATGTAGCATCATTTGTAAAGTCACCCGCTAGAGAATGAAGAGTGCTTACTCCGCATGTCAACATCTCAGTTCGGTGCCACACCAACAAAATGCAGAAGCAACTATTTCCAGATCAACACTATGAAAAAAATAGTCAACAACAGAAGGAGATAACGTCCACAGGAACCTACCACATAGCGAAGGACATACACTAATTGATTTCCTATTATTCAGCTCATTTTTATTTGACAGTTATTGAAATATCTTGTGCGACATCATGCACAAAAGTGCACTTTATTTGTTTTAAACTATTGTAGAGGCGTTCTGTACAAAAAGTGCACTTTAATTCAGTGTTGTTTTGATTTGTCATCTTAGTGACATCATGCACAAAAGTGCACTCATAGCTTGTTTTAAAATGTCTCTGACAATCTTGCACATTCTGTTTTGAAATGACATGAATGTTTGTGCCACTGCTTAATAACTGTTTAATAAATACACTTTTGGTCAATTGACTTACCGTATTTTTCGGAGTATAAGTCGCACCGGAGTATAAGTCGCACCTGTCGAAAATGCATAATAAAAAAGGAAAAAAAACATATATAAGTTGCACTGGAGCCCGGCCAAACTATGAAAAAAACTGTGACTTATAGTCCGAAAAATACAGTAGTTGTGATTTCCCTCTCTGCATGAAATTTTAAAATGCGCATATATTAATGCAGTATGAACAAGAATTTTTAATGTAGACGCATCGGCAGTCCGATATTATCGGACATCTCTAGAAAAACTTAACGTCTAGAGAACATTAGCAATAATGCTACATTTTAAAACAGCCTGTATTTCTTTATTGAACATACTTAAATAATCGATATTGGGACATTTTCCCATCGATTCATTAATTGTCCACGTTTAATCGTAATGCATCGGAGAATCATTTTCCTACCCCTATAAATTACTATTACCGTATTTTTCGGACTATAAGTCGCAGTTTTTTTCATAGTTTGGCCGGGCTCCAGTGCAACTTATATGTTTTTTTTCCTTCTTTATTATGCATTTTCGGCAGGTGCGACTTATACTCCAGTGCGACTTATACTCTGAAAAATACGGTAATTAACATGATAATTTGACATCTCTTGTTATGAGCACAGACACCTCATGATTTCAATTTAAACCCTCTATTAACTGTACAGGCTATTTTTAAAGTAAATGCTTACATTTGTAACTGTTGAGGTTAACTATTATTCAACTGTCATAGAGGAAAACCACAGCGTTCTTGCTCTCCAACATTCAATTAAAAGTTAAAGTTAAAGTACCAATGATTGTCACACACACACTAGGTGTGGCGAAATTATTCTCTGCATTTGACCCATCACCCTTGATCACCCCCTGGGAGGTGAGGGGAGCAGTGGGCAGCAGCAGTGGCCGCGCCCGGGAATCATTTTGGTGATTTAACCCCCAATTCCAACCCTTGATACTGAGTGCCAAGCAGGGAGGCAATGGGTCCCATTTTTATAGTCTTTGGTATGACTCGGCCGGGGTTTGAACTCACAACCTACCGATCTCAGGGCGGACACTCTAACCACTAGGCCACTGAGTAGGTCTCTGCGACATTACAATACATATCGTAATACGACATTCCATATTATATCGTAGGTTGTAATGATGCAATATTGAATATATTTACATTACATTATTATAATTATAACTATAATATGTTGTTTTTATATCTTATATTGCTTCTAGCAACGGTGCTACTTTTGCGGTAACATTTCCACGTCATTTTAAAATAACTTTACTGCGAGAGCCGGCAGACATGAAGTTCAAAATCATCGCATAGACCATGGGTGTCAAACTCTGGCCCGCGGGCCAAATTTGGCCCGCTGTGTAATTTCACTTCGCCCTTGAGGCGATATCAAATTAACACGAAAGCTTGCCCGCCGATTATATATCGCGGCGGTCCCGCGGTAACACCGCATTCACCGTTAATTCTAATACTTGCCAACCCTCCCGAGAGTCTTCCAAACTTCAGCGCCCCTCCCGATAATCGTCAGGTCTGCTTTTCAGCCAGTTCAACGAGTGTTGGCCCAGTCACATAATATGTGCAGCTTCTGCACGCACACACAATTGAATGCAACGCATACTTAATCAACAGCGATACAGGTTACACTGAGGGTAGCCGAATAAAAAAACTTCAACATTGTTAGAAATATACGCCACACTGTGAACCCACACCAAACAAGAATGACAAACACATTTCGGGAGAACATCCGCACCGTAACACAACATAAACACAACAGAACACAAATACCCAGAACCCTTTGCAGCACTAACTCTTCCGGGACGCTACCAGGTGTGTGTGTGTGTGTGGGGGGGGGGGGTTATTTTGTGGTGTCCCACTGTTGATGAAGTATGCGTTGCATTCACTCGTGTGTGCGTACAGAAGCCGCACATATCTTGTAACTGGGCCTGAACGATGTTAGGATGGATGAAAAGCGGACGTGACGACAGCTCGTAGAGTACGTTAAAGGCAGTGCATTTAAGGCACGCCCCCAAGACTGTGGTCCGGGCGGACGAGATATAATGACTGTTGAACACCTTCGTTCGATAATGAAGGTTGCCTCAGCTCAAAGCCTGAACCCCGACATTAATAAACTAGCATCCAAGAAAAGATGCCAGGTATCTGGCTTGGGCACATCAGATTAGATCAGTGTGTTGCAAACTTAGCAGTTTAAAGTCCTGAATGGTTGTTTTATTCATTGTTATTTTATTTTCAAATTTATTAGCCTGTGGAAAAAGTTAATGTTGATATTTACCTCAGAAGGCTGCAAATAGAAAAGAGGCATTCAATTTTTATTTAAATTGTATTTGATATTCCATTGATATTTTTTAATTACTATTATTATTATTATTTGAAACTCGATTTTGCATGTCACTATAAAGTTATATAAGCCTTGCTTGTTCAATATTCAATGCAAAACTTGTTTGGGTCCTTCTTAAAAGGTTAATTTGTTCAACCTTGGCCCGCGGCTTTGTTCAGTTTTAAATTTTGGCCCACTCTGTATTTTAGTTTGACACCCCTGGCATACAATGGAAGCTAAACCAACAAAACCCAAACAGGAATTGGTGCTAAAAAAGGAGAAAGAGGAACTCGCTTGTTTGGATTTGTTCGTCCAGAGCCATCATTTTTATGATGACGTCACAGACTGCTTTTGCCCTGGGGTTGTTTCTGGCAAACTTTTTTGCACTTTAAAAACGCAGCGACAAAAGGAAGAACTCCGGGCCTTTCTTCACGGCTGGCTTTGGACCAGTATCTTTTATCAGCAGGCGTTTTCATAGGCTTTTTAAAACATTGTTGTAGCAATGCGGTTGTTTCAGGTGGCTGATAAGGTTTGATGTACTGAAGCAGAATTTTTTTTCCCACTCCTCGCAGAATGTTTGCAAAACATTTTGGTGCAAATAAAAAAAGTCTTCCTCTGAAAGAGTAAAGAAAGAATCCCATGATTGATGCCATGTTTATTTACGTTCAGGCTTACAGCAAGGCTCTTAGGAGAAAAGGAGCGCTCGATTTGCTCACACTAACCCACTTACAGCACAGTATAGCTAATCTCTCCTCATTGGAGTTTTTTTTTTTTTTTTTTAATCAATTATGTTAAACATCTTAATTGTCCCATAGCAGGAATAATTTAACCACCACACAATGTCTACCTTCAATTTTGTCGTGAATGGTGACTACTTAGAATGTAAGATTGCGTACTTTAGGTTTTTTTCTTGGTGTGCAAAACCGTCAGTCAGTGTGCAATATGGATGTTAAGATAGTGCCCGTCCATTTTCTACCGCTTGTCCCTTTTGGGGTCGCGAGGGGTGCTGGAGCCTGTCTCAGCTGCATTCGGGCTGGACAAGTCGCCACCTCATCGCAGGGCCAACACAGATAGACAGACAACATTCACACTCACATTCACACACTAGGGCCAATTTAGTGTTGCCAATCAACCTATCCCCAGGTGCATGTCTTTGGAGGTGGGAGGAAGCCGGAGTACCCAGAAGGAACACAGAAAAGACCCAGGATCGAACCTAGGACCTTCGTATTGTGAGGCACATGCACTAACCCCTACCACCGTGCTGCCTTACCCTAAATCAGTGGTTCTCGATTATTTTGTTACGCCCCCGCCCCCTGGGGACAGCATTTTTTCACGCTCCCCCGAAATTACTTTAAATATCTTTATCTGTGTGTGCCATGATAGTTCTTTGATGCTATTACGCTATTGCCTCTCACGCCCCCCCTTTCCCCGACAACTCACGACACCCCACGGGGGGGGCCCGCACCATTATTTAAGAAGCACTGCAATAAAGCTCACATTTTTCTAGGGGACATAATTTTTTCATGACCCCACCTGAAGCGAATGTTTGTTTATTTATCTGCATGTGTCAAGATATACACTACTATGCTATTCCTTCTCACGCCCCCCGCCCCACTATTTGAGAAGCACTGCCCTTAACTATGAAATTAAGTAGGTTTATTGTTTTATTATTTATACGTACATAGTGCAAGCGCTTAGAATGCAATATACCGTATTTTCCAGACTACAGAGCGCACCGGTATATAAGCTGCACCCACTTAATTTTAGAAGAAAAAAATATTTTCCATATATTAGCGGCACCGGACTATAAGTCGCAGATATATATATATATGTTGTGAAATTAGTTATTTACACAAAGATTTTGCAAATGTTTATTGACATACCTTAATTGTTTCCAAACGGTGTCTGAAACACAGCAGTACAACGGCTGATCAAGCAAAACAGAATTGATTGATTGAAACTTTTATTAGTAGATTGCACAGTGAAGTACATATTCCGTACAATTGACCACTAAATGGTAACACCCGAATAAGTTTTTCAACTTGTTTAAGTCGGGGTCCACGTTAATCAATTCATGATACAAATATATACTATCAGCGTAATACAGTCATCACACAAGTTAATCATCAGAGTATATACATTGAATTATTTACATTATTTACAATCCGGGGGGTGGGATGTGGAGGGGGTTGGGGTGGGGGGGTTAGATTGGGTTGATATCAGCATACTTCAGTCATCAACAATCATCTGAGAAATAGACATTGTAACAGTAGGTGTCACTTGGTAGGATATGTACAGCAAGCAGTGAAAATAGTGAGCTCAGAAAGCACAAGAACAAGTATATACATTTGATTGTTTACATTTTATTATTTACAATCCGGGGAGGTGGGATGTGGTGGGGGGAGGGTGTTAGTCTAGGGTTGTAGCTGCCTGGAGGTGTTCTTTTAGTATGGTTTTGAAGGAGGATAGAGATGCACTTTCTTTTACACTTGTTGGGAGTGCATTCCATATTGATGTGGCATAGAAGGAGAATGAGTTAAGACCTTTGTTAGATCGGAATCTGGGTTTGACGTGGTTTGTGGAGCTCCTCCTGGTGTTGTGGTTATGGCGGTCATTTACGGATTATGGACCCACTAGCTGCGGAAGCTAGATCTCCAATCAGCTAAACAGACTCAATAACTCCACAGTGACATTTTGGTGAATTTACTGAGGAATTTGTTCATCTGAAACAATACAAAAAGGATGCCATTGTAAGTTAATAATGTTAACACAAACATTCGTTAACGTGTTAGCAAATTAGCTAATGCTAACGATGCTAGCTTGATTACATAACGATAGCACGTGCAAATATGCATGAAAACACCCCTACAGACATCACACATGAGAAAGTTTAGCAAGCATGAATAGTTTTAGTTATATTGTAAAACGTATAAACGTTGCTTGGAGTAATTAATGAAGAATCCAAACGAGTAGAAACGCTCAGGGCGGCGTGGCGCAGTTGGGAGAGCTTCACCCTTGCTCCTGATGTGTGGTGGTTAGGTCCCTGCATGACACTCCCACCATCAGTGTGTGAATGGGTGAATTTGGAAATAGTGTCAAAGCGCGTTGAGTATCTTAGAGGTAGAAAAGCACTATACAACATACTTGCTCACCTTGAGACCTCTGATTTCGGGAGGCGGGGGGCGGGGCGTGGTTAAGAGGGGAGGAGTATATTTACAGCTAGAATTCACCAAGTCAAGTATTTCATATATATATATATATATATATATATATATATATATATATATATATATATATATATATATATATATATATATGTATGTATTTCATATATATATATATATATATATATATATATATATATATATATATATATATATCCATCCATCCATTTTCTACCGCTTATTCCCTTCGGGGTCGCGGGGGGCGCTGGAGCCTATCTCAGCTACAATCGTATATATATATATATATATATATATATATATATATATATATATAAATACAAGAAATACTTGACTTTCAGTGGATTCTAGCTATAATTATATATTTATTTTATTATATATATATATATATATATATATATATATATATAAAATAAATACTTGAATTTCAGTGTTCATTTATTTACACATATACACACACATAACACTCATCTACTCATTGTTGAGTTAAGGGTTGAATTGTCCATCCTTGTTCTATTCTCTGTCACTATTTTTCGAACCATGCTGAACACCCTCTCTGATGATGCATTGCTGTGTGGCACGCACAAAAGTGCTTTCATCAAATGCACTAGATGGCAGTATTGTCCTGTTTAAGAGTGTCACAACATTGCCGTTTACGGCAGACGAACTGCTTTACAGTAGACGAAAACGTGACTGCTGTTGTTGCCGCGCTGGGAGGACGTTAATGAAACTGCCTAACAATAAACCCACATAAGAAACCAAGAACTCGCCCTCCATCATTCTACATTTATAACTTGATTGGGCAGGTACGCTGTTTATATTGTGGGAAAGCGGACTCAGGTCCACATGGACCTGAGTCCGCCTGAATTTCGGGAGATTTTCGAGAGAAAATGTGTCCCGGGAGGTTTTCGGGAGAGGCGCTGAATTTCGGGAGTCTCCCGGGAAATCCGGGAGGGTTGGCAAGTATGCTATACAAGTATAATACATTTACACCTTTTCAGTGTCTCTGTCGGTGTTTATAAAAACATTTGAACACACAAGATTGTGGCAGTTAGTAAAGAAAAATCCATAAATTAGCCACACCATTTTATAAGCTGCAGGGTTCAAATTGTAGGAAAAAAGTAGCGGCCTACAGTCTGGAATTTACAGTATATTATTTATTAAAATGTTTGTGTTTTACATTTGGTTTAGTTTTGTTACTGTTTGTACAATCAGCACTGCAACCACAGAATCCATTTTAAAGTGGCATCTTTGTGTTATTAGTGTCAATATTGCAACGTTTTCTCATATTGTAATACTATTCTTTCAATGTGCCGCGGGTCGTAAAGGAAAAAAAAATAGCTGCGAGCCGCATATGGCCCCCGGGCCACACTTTTGACACATGTGGTCTATCTAAGCAAGACATCTAGTAAAACTGGTTTTAGTTTAGTTTGCCTTTTTTTTCATTGGCTCATTCTTGATGATTCTGAATTCTTGTTGATCCTAAAGGCGGCACGTTGCAGATGGCCTCCCAGCAAGCCATGGATGCGACCACGGACACGTGCGCCGCGGCTGTGTACCACCACAACGGGGACGCCCATCGGGAGTGTCCAGACACGGCCGGCTCGACCGCCGCCGCCTCCGCGACCGTTCTGAGGCTTCATTTATATCACAGCAGCCAGGGAGCGTCCGACTGCAAATTCCTGGGATACCCAGCCGGGGTTTATGTGGCCGAGGAGCTGTGCATCGCCGGCGCAAAAGCGTCCAGTAAGTACTTGAGTGTGTGAACTGCGGCGCATCTACACAAAAGTTCTAAGATGAGGTTGTCAAGAGGTTACACGGAATAAGAAAATAATCATCAGCTTGTTTAATTGTCCTCATGCTTTGTTTACTCCATATGAGTTGGGAAATTGTGTTAGATGTAAATATGAACGGAATACAATGATTTGCAAATAATTTTCAACCCATATTCAGTTGAATATGCTACAAAGACAACATATTTGATGTTCAAACTAATAAAAAAAAATTTTTTTTGCAAATAATCATTAACTTTAGAATTTGATGCCAGCAACACGTGACAAAGAAGTTGGGAAAGGTGGCAATAAATACTGATAAAGTTGAGGAATGCTCATCAAACACTTATTTGGAACATCCCACAGGTGAACAGGCAAATTGGGAACAGGTGGGTGCCATGATTGGGTATAAAAGTAGATTCCATGAAATGCTCAGTCATTCACAAACAAGGATGGGGCAAGGGTCACCACTTTGTCAACAAATGCGTGAGCAAATTGTTGAACAGTTTAAGAAAAACCTTTCTCAACCAGCTATTGCAAGGAATTTAGGGATTTCACCATCTACGGTCCGTAATATCATCAAAGGGTTCAGAGAATCTGGAGAAATCACTGCACGTAAGCAGCTAAGCCCGTGACCTTCGATCCCTCAGGCTGTACTGCATCAACAAGCGACATCAGTGTGTAAAGGATATCACCACATGGGCTCAGGAACACTTCAGAAACCCACTGTCAGTAACTACAGTTGGTTGCTACATCTGTAAGTGCAAGTTAAAACTCCTATGCAAGGCGAAAACCGTTTATCAACAACACCCAGAAACGCAGTCGGCTTCGCTGGGCCTGAGCTCATCTAAGATGGACTGATACAAAGTGGAAAAGTGTTCTGTGGTCTGACGAGTCCACATTTCAAATTGTTTTTGGAAACTGTGGACGTCGTGTCCTCCGGACCAAAGAGGAAAAGAACCATCCGGATTGTTACAGGCGCAAAGTTGAAAAGCCAGCATCTGTGATGGTATGGGGGTGTATTAGTGCCCAAGACATGGGTGACTTACACATCTGTGAAGGCGCCATTAATGCTGAAAGGTACATACAGGTTTTGGAGCAACATATGTTGCCATCCAAGCAACGTTACCATGGACGCCCCTGCTTATTTCAGCAAGACAATGCCAAGCCACGTGTTACATCAACGTGGCTTCATAGTAAAAGAGTGCTGGTACTAGACTGGCCTGCTTGTAGTCCAGACCTGTCTCCCATTGAAAATGTGTGACGCATTATGAAGCCTAAAATACCACAACGGAGACCCCCGGACTGTTGAACAACTTAAGCTGTACATCAAGCAAGAATGGGAAAGAATTCCACCTGAGAAGCTTAAAAAATGTGTCTCCTCAGTTCCCAAATGTTTATTGAGTGTTGTTAAAAGAAAAGGTGATGTAACACAGTGGTGAACATGCCCTTTCCCAACTACTTTGGCACATGTTGCAGCCATGAAATTCTAAGTTAATTATTATTTGCAAAAAAAAAAAAAAAGTTTATGAGTTTGAACATCAAATATCTTGTCTTTGTAGTGCATTCAATTGAATATGGGTTGAAAAGGATTTGCAAATCATTGTATTCCGTTTATATTTACATCTAACACAACTTCCCAACTCATATGGAAACGGGGTTTGTATACAGTACAGGCAAAAAGTTTGGACACACCTTCTCATCCAATGCGTTTTCTTTAATTTCATGGCTATTTAGATTGTAGATTGTCACTGAAGGCATCAAAACTATGAATGAGCACATGTGGAGTTATGACACTTTGAAAAGTATACCTGCACAAATTGTGGCTAGTTCAGGGGTCGGGAACCTTTTTGGCTGAGAGCCATGAAAGCCAAATATTTTAAAATGTATTTCCGTGAGAGCCATATCATATTTTTTAACACTGAATACAACTAAATGCGTGCATTTCTAAGTAAGACCGACATTTTTAGAGTATAATAAGTCTCTTATTCTTTTTAATAACATTGTTATTCTGAAGCTAACCATCCATCCATCCACTTTTCGGGGTCGCGGGGGGTGCTGGAGCCTATAATTAAAATACTTCTGACCATTAATGCGACTTCTTGAACAGGTGCGGTAGAAAACGGATGGGTGGAATAAAATGCATGAGAATGTTTTATATTTTGAATGTTATTTTTAACACTGTGACTACCAGTGGAATTATTCATTACTTATCGTGTTCAGCAATGTCAGCTAAGATGTATCTGAGAGCCAGATGCAGTCATCAAAAGAGCCACATCTGGCTCGAGAGCCATAGGTTCCCTACCCCTGGGCTAGTTGAACAACAATCGTGTTCCCATGTTTAGTTTTTACTAATTTTTACTAATTGGTTTTTACTAATTTGTTATTATTATTATTATTGGCTTTTATCTAGTTTGCACTTTGTCTGTATTATTACTATTATCATTATTATTGACTCCTCTTTGCCTTATTCTTTTTATTTTCCTATTTTTAATGATGTTAGATCTGTGTTGTTGTTGGGGACAAGTGTTGTAAATGATCTACAAACACTATGATGCATACATTGGATAACTGTTTCAGATATCTATGTTTCTGTATCTGTCCCTATTTCAAATAAACCTTAATATATATGTACTTAACTAAATAGGTTTTAACTGAAAACATAAATAATAATAATAATAATAATAATAATAGCCACTCTGATTACTGCTTTGCACACTCTTTTCATTCTCTCGATGAGCTTCAAGAGGTTGTCACCTGAAATGGTTTTCACTTCACAGGTGTGCTTGAAGCTCATCGAGAGAATGCCAAGAGTGTGCAAAGCAGTAATCAGAGCAAAGGGTGGCTATTTTTTTCCATTTCAATTTCCTTTATTTAACCAGGTAAAGACTAAATTGAGATTAAAATCCCTTTTTCTACAGCGACCTGACAAAGAGGGCGGCACAAACAAAGTTGCAATAATAATTACAACAAGACAATACAACAGAACAACAGCAGTCATACCACAACAGGTCAACGGGTTTTATTTTGAAGAAACTAGAATATAAAACATGTTTTCAGTTATTTCACCTGTTTTTGTTAAGTACAGAACTCCACGTGTTCATTCATAGTTTTGATGCCTTCAGTGACAATCTACAATGTAAATAGTCATGAGAATAAAGAAAACGCATTGAATGAGAAGGCATACTTGCCAACCTTGAGACCTCCGATTTCGGGAGATGGGGTGGGGGGGGGGGGCGTGGTTAAGAGGGGAGGAGTATATTTACAGCTAGAATTCACCAAGTCAAGTATTTCATGTATATATGTATGTATGTATGTATATATTTATATATATATATATATATATATATATATATATATATATATATATATATATATATATATATATATATATATATATGTAAGAAATACTTGACTTTCAGTGAATTCTAGCTATAAATATATATTTTATTATATATATATACATATATAAATAAAAGAAATACTTGAATTTCAGTGTTCATTTATTTACACATACTTGTTGAGTTAAGGGTTGAATTGTCCATCCTTGTTCTATTCTCTGTCACTATTTTTCTAACCCCATAGAACACCCTCTCTGATGGTGCATTGCTGTGTGGCACGCACAAAAGTGCTTTCATCAAATGCACTAGATGGCAGTATTGTCCTGTTTAAGAGTGTCACAACATTGCTGTTTACGGCAGACGGACTGCTTTACGGTAGACGAAAACGTGACTGCTGTTGTTGTGTGTTGTTACCGCGCTGGGAGGACGTTAATGAAACTGCCTAACAATAACCCACATAAGAAACCAAGAACTCGCCCTCGATCATTCTACAGTTATAACGTGATTGGGCAGGCACGCCGTTGACCTGAGTCCGCCTGAATTTCGGGAGATTTTCGGGAGATAATTCGTCCCCGGAGGTTTTCGGGAGAGGCGCTGAATTTCGGGAGTCTCCCGGAAAATTTGGGAGGGTAGGCAAGTATGTGAGAAGGTGTGTCCAAACTTTTGGCCTGTACTGTATATACATATACAGTATATACACACAGACAAACGTGTATATATACTATATATACATATATATATTAGGACTGTGAATCTTAGGGCACCACACGATTCGATTCAAAACAATGTTCAATTCAAAATCAAACTTTTGGCCTGTACTGAATATATATATATATATTTTTTTTTTTCAACATTTTTATCAGACCGCGTGTGTCGCTCCAACCCAGCATGTTGTGGGAATCAAGTGTCGTGTGTTTGATGATAGAACAAACACCGCTGACCTTCAAGGCAAACTTTATAGACCTTGCGCTCACCTGTGTTGGCACTAAAAACACATTTTTGTAACGCGTGGCCCCTCAAATGCAAAGCTTCTATTCCCTCAGCCATCTCCAGGTTGTCTCGCACAATTTCACATTGAGCGGTTGGGGTTCATTTCAGCTCAGCGAGTATTGCTTTCAATTAGGCCTGGATCGATATTCGATAAGTCAAGTAACCGATGATAAATGAAAATTAAAGTCGGTAAGTTTTTCAGCGTCGATAAATCCCATATGCACGCTTCACGAGCATTGGCGCTTTTCATAACTTTTATCGGCTCCGTGCGTTTGTACTGTAGCGGAATGAACAGAAGGGGTGAGTTATCTTGTCCTCATTAAGTGTCTTTGACTGAGCAGTGGAATGTAACAATAGGAAAATGTCGGTTATCGTGACCAAAATTATCACGGTATTGTTGAATGTGCTCAAAAAAATACTTACACACACTCACACTCACACACATACTGGTTATCATTTGGAATGGGGACCAAGTTTTTGATCATCAATTGTGGGGACCACCCTTTCTACAGGCTGTGGATGCATAAAAAAAAAGAGGTAAAATGACCACTGCCCAGTTAGCTCCTACACGTCTTTAAATCTCTGGATTGATGAAGTAATGTGCTGATCATTCTTACTGGGGACCCTGGGGAAAAAGAGTTAATATGGTTCATGGGGACCAAATTTAAATAATTTTGCATAATTCACACAAATGTGTACGTGACTACTGAGGACCATTTAAAAAAAAAAAAAAAAAAAAAAAAATTAATAATTACAATTAAAAAAAAAAAAGAAGTTCTAATTAAATATGACATGATCCTCAGAATACAGCACTCTTATAGGAAGTTTCACCACTTAAATGTACCAGCTACAGCCCGATGAGGGGGGGGGCTGCTGTGCAAATGTCTCACACTCAAACTAACCAGTAAACATGTTTTATGGGCCAAAGCTTAAAAATCACTTAGGCATCTTCAGAATGGATCTGACTATCATTTAAAAAGGTTTCCCTTTAGGGGACCTGCTTTTTTGTCGCCATACTTCGTCAGAGGTCCCCCTAAAGGTGACTGTGTAAACAGAGCGATGTCCCCATTAAGTAAGCATTGCCAGAACACACACACACTGTGCTTTTTTTTGACCAGCACCCACACACACACACACACAGTGCTTTTTTTTTGACCAGATAGTTGGTTTTTTTAATACTGAAATAAACACACTGAGTATATTACATCACACCGTGCAACTAGTTAGCATGTAGCAGCTAACATGTGCAAAATGAACACATGTCGATGTTCCTCACTCGGAATCTGCCAAACTTAATTTCGTTTTGCATATGAGCTGTTAATACATCTGTTTAAACTGTAGTGTTGTTACTTTGCACTTTTGTTTGAAAAGGTCCTCCCTCACTTGATTGTCTGCCTACATGTTCAATATTTAAGAGCAACTTTGTTTGTCAATAATTTATTTAGCTACTTTGTGTATATTTGAGCCCACCTTCCCCTCCTTAAGATATTTTATTAATTCATTAAAAAAAATTGTATAGGGGCAATGTTTTGCTAACAGACAAAGTATATTGTATTGTTATTGTTAGTTTTATTCAACTTGGAGATTTAAACCTTTTAATTTCAATAAAAATGTAAAACACACAATAAATGCAAATTCATTGCATTTGAAAGCATATAGCGTATTTTTCGGAGTGTAAGTCGCACCGGCCAAAAATGCATAATAAAGAAGGAAAAAAACATATAAGTCGCACTGGAGTATAAGTCGCATTGCTGGCACGGCCACTCTACCAACTTCGCCACGCCGTCCCAAAATGAGCAAAATGTGTACGTGTTATTGTAAATGTGTCTGTTACTACATTATATATATACTTACAGTGTGTATATAAAACGATGATGGAGGTTGGATGTTTTTTAGAGCACTTTATAGGCGGAATAGAACAACTTCCATTAACTCTATAGCTAGCTAAACAGATTTTTTTCAACCGTTCATTCACGAGTTAAAATGCATTAAAAAAATAAATCCATACCGTATTTTTCGGAGTATAAGTCGCTCCGGAGTATAAGTCGCACCGGCCGAAAATGCACAATAAAGAAGGAAAAAAACATATATAAGTCACACTGGCGTATAAGTTGCATTTTTTGGGGAAATGTATTTGATAAAACCCAACACCAAGAATAAACATTTGAAAGGCAATTTAAAATAAATAAAGAATAGTGAACAACAGGCTGAATAAGTGTACGTTATATGAGGCATAAATAACCAACTGAGAACGTGCCTGGTATGTTAACGTAACATATTATGGTAAGAGTCATTTAAATAGCTATAACATATAGAACATGCTATACGTTTACCAAACAATCTGTCACTCCTAATCGCCAAATCCCATGAAATCTTATACGTCTAGTCTCTTACGTGAATGAACTAAATAATATTATTTAATACTTTACGGTAATGTGTTAATAATTTCACACATAAGTCGCTCCTGAGTATAAGTCGCACCCCCGGTCAAACTATGAAAAAAATCTGCGACTTATAGTCCGAAAAATACGGTACATGCATTATAATTATGTATTATCATTAAACCAATGGTTGATTTGGTCTCATAAAAAAATAATGGCAGTAATATCATTTATCGGCAATAATTTGTAGGTCAGTATATCGTTAAGCAAAATTTGTTATCGGCCCAGGCCTACCTTCAATTTCCTTTTATTCATGCGTTTAGTCTACCAATCAGCAGGTGTTTCAGCGCCACATGCTGATAAAGCTACGCCGTTACTAGGAATCTAATGTTGTCGTGACCAAAATTATCACAGATATCATTAGCACTGTATTGTTGAATGTGCTCAAAAAGTATTTACACACACACTGACATTTTTTGACCAAGTAGTTTTTTTCTAATTACTAAAATAGACATACTGTTAAAAAACCCACTATTTTGCATGTTTTGTGTTTTTTATGCTTCAGTCCAAATCATTGTTGATGTTTGAAAGTGACTTTGCGTATAATCAGCAGAGGTGCACAAAAAATCGATTCACATCCGTATCGTGATTCTTATTCATACCTATTCTAAATAGTCATAATGTTAAAATAACTACCGTATTTTTCGGACTATAAGTCGCAGTTTTTTTCATAATGTGGCCGGGCTCCAGTGCGACTTAAATATGTTTTTTTCCTTCTTTATTATGCATTTTTGGCAGGTGCGACTTATACTCCGGTGCGACTTATACTCCGAAAAATACAGTAATTTATAAAAAAATAAAATAAAATAATACTTTTTTTTTTTTTAATTATATATAGTAGTAAGAATCATTTTTTTTAAAGATAACTTTTAGGCCATCTCCATGCAACCAGAAGAGGCTTTTCTAACCTGTAACCTGTTTTGAAAAAGTTTAATTTTAACTATTATACCAAATAACACTTTGCGAGAATTGGTTTGAATTGAGAAATCATGCTGAATTTAGAATCGTGATGAATTGAATCGTCACCCCCAGGAATCGGATCGAATCGTTGGGTGCCCAAAGATTCACACCCACCCTCAATAATCAATTAGATATAAGAATAATACCATACCATACCAACTTTATTTATAAAGCCCTTTAAAGACAAGCACAGTTGAAAAACAAAGGGCTGTACACCACAAATAAATGAAGGCAAAGGACAGACTAAAAAATAACATTTAAAACAGAAATAAAAATACACATTTAAAAAGCAAATATAAATTACCCTAAGAACAGTTTGTTAGATAAAAACAGTTTAAAAGTTAAAAACAGTTCAAAAATTTAAAAGCTAAAAACAGTTCAAAGTCTCATGCTGGGTTAAAAGCCAATGAATAAAAATGGGTTTTAAGAAGGGTCTTAAAAATAGCCAAAGAAGGGGCCCGTCTCACATGGAGAGGGAGATCGTTCCAGACTTTGGGACCCGCAACAGAGAAAGCTCTGTCCCCTCTGACCTTGCGCTTTGTTTTGGGTACCTCCAGGATCAGCTGATCAGCTGACCTGAGGGACCGGGTGGGGGCATAGAGGTGGAGCATCTCAGAGAGGTACGGTGGGGCAAGACCACGTAAGGATTTAAAAACGAGTAAGATCATTTTAAAATGGACTCTAAAAGACACAGGCAGCCAGTGGAGGGAGGCTAAAACAGGAGTAATGTGCTCCCTTTTTATCATAATAACAGATTCTCTCCAATTATTAGCTGCTTCCAATTAGCTTCCTATCCTCTTTGGGCCTAGGTAAATAAACCCTCTGTATAAGTAGGGTTGGGATACTTTGTATCTTACCAAAATGAGTAAACAGAGGTTGAATCAGGAATGAAGCTGGTTTGGATTTAAGCATTGCACGTCTGACACAACGTGTGTTTGTACCCCTTGTGTATCTTCAGGTGTATCGCCTCTCTACTGCAGCCTTTTTGGCCTCTTCAGAGAGCGAGACTGCTTGTGGTTCTCACCCAACCACATTTTCCACCTTGACGAGTCCGCCTCAGAAGATGTGTTTTTTAGAATAAGGTAGCCAGCGTCCTCTCCAGAGCTGGTTCTTCCTTCAAATGTGCCCCCTGACATTGTTGTTGTTTAACAGGTACTACTACCCTGGCTGGTACAGCGGTGGGGCGTCCCAGGCGTATCGATACGGGGTCACGAAAGGATCCGAAAGTCCTGTCCTCGATGACAATGTGATGTCATACCTGTTCTTTCAGGTGAATAACTCACTATGGGTTTTGTCAGTCTTTGTTGTTTCTCGGAATTTGGCAGATCAGTTGGTCTTAGCGTATCAGTTGCGTAGCAGGTAGTACTTTGACCAGGAACACTGATGAAGAATCTGTTTTCTGTCAATAAATCAATTAATCGAATTAGAAGTGTTTCACAGAGCACATTCTCCATGTCCTTTTCCTTCAACACAAATGTTTACTTTTCCTGTTGCCCGGTGGTTGTGGACACCTGCTCTCAACAACCGAGCCCCCTGCCATGGGTGGTGGTTGTTTGGCAGCAAAGATTACACCATGTCTGTTGTCCACAGCTTTATCTGGGATCACTGATAATATTGTCGAAAAACTGCACTGTGCTGATCCCCCTGACCGACCCGGCCCCCCCTCTTCTCACACAGTGGAGGAGTGATTTTATAAGCGGCTTGGTCCAGATCTCCAACTCCCACGAGACCCAGGAAGAGTGCCTGGGTCTGGCTGTGTTGGACATAACTCGGACCGCCAAGGAGAGGCAGATTCTGCCGCTGGACATTTACCGCTCTATAAGGTAAACAAGCACCCCAACAAGTCCTGTTTCCACTAATAAAACATTTAAAAAAAGTACATTTGTGTTTAGCATTAATTGGGCTAATTATTGGCAATGTTCTTTGCAGAATGATACATATCAGGATACAGGAATACATACATTACATACAAACCCCGTTTCCATATGAGTTGGGAAATTGTGTTGGATGTAAATATAAACGGAATACAATGATTTGCAAATCCTTTTCAACCCATATTCAATTGAATGCACTACAAAGACAAGATATTTGATTTTCAAACTCATAAACTTTATTTTTCTTTGCAAATAATAATTAACTTAGAATTTCATGGCTGCAACACGTGCCAAAGTAGTTGGGAAAGGGCATGTTCACCACTGTGTTACATCACCTTTTCTTTTAACAACACTCAATAAACGATTGGGAACTGAGGAAACTAATTGTTGAAGCTTTGAAAGTGGAATTCTTTCCCATTCTTGTTTTATGTAGAGCTTCAGTCGTTCAACAGTCCGGGGTCTCCGCTGTCGTATTTTACGCTTCATAATGCGCCACACATTTTCGATGGGAGACAGGTCTGGACTGCAGGCGAGCCAGGAAAGTACCCGCACTCTTTTTTTTACGAAGCCACGCTGTTGTAACACGTGCTGAATGTGGCTTGGCATTGTCTTGCTGAAATAAGCAGGGGCGTCCATGAAAAAGACGGCGCTTAGATGGCAGCATATGTTGTTCCAAAACCTGTATGTACCTTTCAGCATTAATGGTGCCTTCACAGATGTGTAAGTTACCCATGCCTTGGGCACTAATGCACCCCCATACCATCACAGATGCTGGCTTTTCAACTTTGCGTCGAAAACAGTCTGGATGGTTCGCTTCCCCTTTGGTCCGGATGACACGATGTCGAATATTTCCAAAAACAATTTGAAATGTGGACTCGTCAGACCACAGAACACTTTTCCACTTTACATGAGTCCATCTTAGATGATCTCGGGCCCAGAGAAGCCGGCGGCGTTTCTGGATGTTGTCGATAAATGGTTTTCGCTTTGCATAGTAGAGCTTTAACTTGCACTTACAGATGTAGCGACGAACTGTATTTAGTGACAGTGGTTTTCTGAAGTGTTCCTGAGCCCATGTGGTGATATCCTTTAGAGATTGATGTCGGTTTTTGATACAGTGCCGTCTGAGGGATCGAAGGTCACGGTCATTCAATGTTGGTTTCCGGCCATGCCGCTTACGTGGAGTGATTTCTCCAGATTCTCTGAACCTTTTGATGATATTATGGACCGTAGATGTTGAAATCCCTACATTTCTTGCAATTGCACTTTGAGAAACGTTGTTCTTAAACTGTTTGACTATTTGCTCACGCAGTTGTGGACAAAGGGGTGTACCTCGCCCCATCCCTTCTTGTGAAAGACTGAGCATTTTTTGGGAAGCTGTTTTTATACCCAATCATGGCACCCACCTGTTCCCATTTAGCCTGCACACCTGTGGGATGTTCCAAATAAGTGTTTGATGAGCATTCCTCAACTTTTATCAGTATTTATTGCCACCTTTCCCAACTTCTTTGTCACATGTTGCTGGCATCAATTTCTAAAGTTAATGATTATTTGCAAAAAAAAAAAAAGTTTATCAGTTTGAACATCAAATATGTTGTCTTTCTAGCATATTCAACTGAATATGGGTTGAAAATGATTTGCAAATCATTGTATTCCGTTTATATTTACATCTAACACAATGTCCCAACTCATATGGAAACAGGGTTTGTACATACACGATACATTAAAAAAAAGATATATTAGTGCCGTGGCAGCAACTTGAGGGTTCCAGATTATGGCACCAGCCGCTGGACTAGATCTGACCAATCAAAGTCTAGGAGCACGAACCGATGAAGCCGACTCGGATGAGCAGCGAAACGTTTTCTAAGACAAACCAAAGAGTCCGGTTGCGATCGATTGAATGCCCTGAGATGACATTCAAAACAGGGTTGCTCATGTACTTGGTACACCCGCCTCCCCGCAGGGGGCAACAGCACAGCAAATGTGTCACAATGAAGCAGCAGTGTGTGAGTAGACAAAGATGGCACTATAGACCCTGAAAGAAATCTAAATAGATCGCGAAAATTGGACTTTTTACAGCGACTTGACAACAAAGTATGAATGTATTGAAATTACGGACTTTGTGATGTCTTTTGTATTCGTGGTGGTGTTGTTTTTATCTGTTTAACTCTGGCGATCAAAAATGGTTAAATACATATAGCGCTGAATTGGACAAGCAGAGCGCGATAAAGCTACACCTTAGATTTAATTGTGTTGAGCCACGTGTGCAATGTTTGCTGTGTGTATTAACACTAAACAATCTATTTTATTTATGTAACATACACAATAGACATTATTTATGTAAATTCACAATGGACGTTATACTTCTGTAATGTTTATATCTTCAGTCTTACAAACTTAAATTAAGGAAGATGTGTAGAGAAAGAAAACTAATTTAAAAGAAAAAACATCAATCATTATCAAAACTTAGCTTCTGTTTCTTTATGCTGTTAACTATCTGTCTAACTGCACACGCTAGCGAGGTCAGAATAATGAATTTATTGACATTGTTTACTTTTGTAAATATATAAACGCTGTCTCGAAGGAATATAACCTTTGAAAGCATTTTCCAAAGAAACATCCCAATTTTGATGTCCGGCCTCTTAGGCCATGTCTACACTAAGTCGTTTAACCCCTTAAACGAATAATTATTTAGCCTAAGCCCCGTTTCAGCCACACTAAACCAGCGTTTAAGGTCCCCCTCATCGGACAAATTTTTACACAGATAAGTCAGCCGTGTAATTCTTGAATCTCCGACACTTAGCTTTGTATGGACTCATTGATCGTTTATAAAGTGAGTTTGGAGAGGAAGTGACGCCAGAAAGACCACGCTCACACAGGAAGTGACATCAAAAAGAACGCGCCAGCTTCATAATAAAGCGGTTTCGTAACTCGGAGGTAAACACTGGAAATATGACATCTAAGTCCAGACTATATAAAGTCACCAAAAACGAAAGGATAATGAAGGTGATGACAAAAGAGTGAGGAATGTCCTGACCAGATATCTAGATTCCTAGTTTGATTGATGTAAAATGTTCTTTATCACATTTACGTGTCTAATAAAGATTTGATTAATTTATGATGGCTCAGGTGTGATTCACTACAATAGGGCCCCACAGCACACTGGATTCCAGTTAATTGAAATACCACAACACTGGATATTGTTCAGATAAGTTACATTTAAGAACTTGCACACAAAGCCACACTGGAGATGATTATGACGTGCACATTTTCCGTGCATGCGTACTAGGTCGCGTCGCGACGGAGGTGGACGGGGGTCTTAAACGGTGGCATTGTTGTGTGTGGACACAGATACGGTTAGGTGTGATTTACCCTGGATAAACTGGGCCTTAGACCTTGGGCTCTTGAAAATGCGGCCCTCTTCATTATGTAGTTGAAAAGCCCTGACCCAAACATTACGCATAGGAATGTGAGCTACATGCTAACATTAAACTCGTATTTTACTAGAGATGTCCGATAATATCGGGCTGCCGTTATATATTACATTAAAATGTAATATCGGAAATTATCGGTATTGGTTTCAAAAAGGAAAATTTATGACTTTTTAAAACGTCGCTGTACGGAGTGGTACATGGACGTAGGGAGAAGTACAGAGCGCCAATAAACCTTAAAGGCACTGCCTTTGCGTGCCGGCCCAGTCACATAATATCTACGGCTTTTCACACACACAAGTACATGCAATGCATACTTGGTCAACAGCCATACAGGTCACACTGAGGGTGGCCGTATAAACAACTTTAACACAGTTACAAATATGCGCCACACTGTGAACCCACACCAAACAAGAATGACAAACACATTTCGGGAGAACATCCGCACCGTAACACAACAAACACAACAGAACAAATACCCAGAAGCCATTGCAGCACTAACTCTTCCGGGACGCTACAATATACACCCCCCGCTTCCCCCCCACCTCAACCCCGCCCACCTCAACCTCCTCATGCTCGCTCAGGGAGAGCATGTCCCAAATTCCAAGCTGCTGTTTTGAGGCATGTTAAACAAAATAATGCACTTTGTGACTTCAATAATAAATATGGCAGTGCCATGTTGGCATTTTTTTCCATAACTTGAGTTGATTTATTTTGGAAAACCTTGTTACATTGTTTAATGCATCCAGCGGGGCATCACAACAAAATTAGGCATAATAATGTGTTAATTCCACGACTGTATATATCGGTATCGGTTGATATCGGAATCGGTAATTAAGAATTGGAGAATATCGGATATCTGCAAAAAAGCCATTATCGGACATCTCTATATTTTACCAATTCTCTCCCATGTCTGTAACCTACTGACAGCTAGTTGGCAGAGGTCTGGGCTTTACTTTAAGATGTGTAGCAAAGCCCTTTCCCTCCCTTTTTTATGCACACACACAGCTCGCAGGGTGGGTCAGGTGCGGTGGTATCATGTGCATGAATAAAAGGAAAAGTGACACATGCCACTCTTACATCATGACAAAGTACATATTGCATGAGGACTATAACTTCTATCCTGCTCTCCCCTCTAGCTACAAGTCCTTCTTGCCCAAGGACATGCGAGCGCAGATCGAGGACTGCAACTTCCTGACGCGCAAACGCATCCGCTTTCGCTTCAAGCGCTTCATCCAGCAGTTTGGTCAGTGCCGCACCACGGTGCGTGACCTCAAGCTCAAATACCTCATCTGCATGGAGTCCCTGGAGAAGGCCTTCTACACGGAGACCTTCAAGGTCCGGGAGGCATCCAGCGGGCAGCTCATCATCCTGGTGGCGGCGGACACCGGCATCCAGTGGTGCCGGGAGAAGCTGAAAGATTCCGACCAGGTTGGTGCAGCACGCACTCATACGCCGCTCACGCGTATTAAGCAAGCATTCCTGGTAAAGATTGGTTGTGAGTTCTGTTAATTAAAGAAATATTATATCATATATACACTATATGCATACTTGCCAACCCTCCCGGATTTTCCGGGAGACTCCCGAAATTCAGCGCCTCTCCCGAAAACCTTCCGGGACAAATTTTCTCCCGAAATTCAGGCGGACTCAGGTCCATGCGGACCTGAGTCCGCTTTCCCACAATATAAACAGCGTACCTGCCTAATCACGTTATAACTGTAGAATGATCGAGGGCGAGTTCTTGGTTTCTTATGTGGGTTTATTGTTAGGCAGTTTCATTAACGTCCTCCCAGCAACAACACAACAACAGCAGTCACGTTTTCGTCTACCGTAAAGCAGTTCGTCTGCCGTAAACAGCAATGTTGTGACACTCTTAGACAGGACAATACTGCTATCTAGTGCATTTGATGAAAGCACTTTTGTGCGTGCCACACAGCAATGCATCATCAGAGAGGGTGTTCAGCATGGTTAGAAAAATAGTGACAGAGAATAGAACAAGGATGAACAATTCAACCCTTAACTCAACAATGAGTAGATGAGTGTTATGTGTGTGTATATGTGTAAATAAATGAACACTGAAATTCAAGTATTTATTTTATTTATATATATATATATATATATATATAATAAAATAAATATATATTTATAGCTAGAATTCACTGAAAGTCAAGTATTTCTTGTATATACAGTATATATATATATATATGTATATATGTGTACAGTATATATATATATATATATATAGGGCGGCACGGTGGAAGAGGGGTTAGTGCATCTGCCTCACAATACAAAGGTCCTGAGTATTCTTGGGTTCAATCCCGGGCTCGGAGGTCTCAAGGTTGGCAAGTATGACTATATGTGTTAATTGTTCAGTTACTATGTAGTACAAATATCTAATGGGAGACACAGCTTAGGAGAAACCTCCGCTAAGGCCACACACCCGTTTCCTGTAAAAGTCGGAATAAATGGAAGCATTCAGAGTTCTTCCCTGTATTCTTTTGCAGGAGCTGCAGACGCTGTGTGACTTTCCTGAAGTTGTGGACATTGGCATCAAACAGGCCAACAAGGAAGCCACGTCTGAGAGCCGCCTGGTCACCATCAATAAGCAAGATGGCAAGATCCTGGTAATTTCCTCTTTTTAAAACCATCCGGGCGTTATTCAAGTGCCAAATTGAACAATAATGCCAGGTAGAAGTTACGCCGCCGTTAAGCATATAATGTGCTAGGTTTGTAAGGGTACACCATAATCACGGTTTGGTGCAGTGCAGACTCGAACGTACCCTGGGCAGAGCAGACTCCGTGAAACGCTACATTTCCCATAATTCCTGCGTGATGTTTACATTTTTAACTAACTAAAGAACTAAACAGACCTTCTGTGGTTTTACGGCCATTGAATGGCACGAGAGACGAGGAAGGGGAGCATTATCGGGGAGTAGTATTCTCTACCAGCTGCTCCAAGCAAAATGTTGCAGACAATTATCGACTCTGCACATCAAACTGTGTCGAAAATTGTCTCAGAAATGAGTCGTTGTTACGTTCCCAGATGGCTCAGAGTCTAGGGATCGTAGGGGAACGCAACATGAAAGTGTATAAACCAAATGAGTTGTAAATTAAAGACACCGAAGCCAAGAATTGAAAACAAAAACTAGTGTTATTGAAAACTAACCATGGGGGGGAGGTTACAACAAGACTCAACACTAGCCTAGCTTGGGAATACAGGTGCTGTCAAAGAAATGAACAAAACATATCAAAATACACCTCTAAAAAAGAAAGGTAAGCTGACTGACTAAAGCTATTTAATTAGCATAAACCAAAAACCTACCTACCTACTTTAGCCAAAGAGGGGGTCCAAAACATACAAGGGTGACAGCCACCACTAAGCCTGGTGTCTCTATACACAAATAAATCCTATGTGCGTAGTGTCTAGAGGCCTCCGTCTAACCTTTCCCAAGACTGGGCTGCAGATACTTACAAAAGTTGAAAGGTAAAACAAAAAGGAAGACAAAAAAACAGGTGGCACAAGTTTAGCAAAGAGCTTAACAAAAATGATTACAAAACAAAGTAGCGTCCAAGGCAAAGTAGCGTCTATCAAAGCTCCACACAACATGTCAGAAAAAGAATCCACCTCATCCAGTGGTGAGCAGGTGGTTTTAAGCAGCATAGGAGGATGAATGGTGGACTGGGATTGGCCGGCTGATCAACAGGTGAAATGAGGAGCAGCTGGGAACAGGAACCGGTTGATTGGCAGCAGAGGCAGTGATTGAGTGTGACCTGTACAAACAAAAGAAGAAGAAACACAAAACAAACAAACCACAACTACGTGGAACGTAGCAGTCGTGGAAAACATTTCATTCATACATTAGCCCGATTTCAACCAAGGAATAATTGCAAATTATATAAAAATCCAGTGTGGTTAACGGGGGAACAGCACTTTTTTATTTTGTCTATCCTGCACAATCCTTATATAAGACAGGAACACATACCGTATTTTTCGGACTATAAGTCGCAGTTTTTTTCATAGTTTGGCCGAGGGTGCGACTTATACTCAGGAGTGACTTATGTGTGAAATTATTAACACATTACCGTAAAATATCAAAAAATATTATTTAGCTCATTCACGTAAGAGACGAGAAGTATAAGATTTCATGGGATTTAGCGATTAGGAGTGACAGATTGTTTGGTAAACTTATAGCATGTTCTATATGTTATAGTTATTTGAATGACTCTTACCATAATATGTTACGTTAACATACCAGGCACGTTCTCAGTTGGTTATTTATGCCTCATATAACGTACACTTATTCAGCCTGTTGTTCACTATTCTTTATTTTAAATTGCCTTTCAAATGTCTATTCTTGGTGTTGGGTTTTATCAAATAAATTTCCCCCAAAAATGCGCTTTATACTCCAGTGCGACTTATATATGTTTTTTTCCTTCTTTATTATGCATTTTTGGCCGGTGCGACTTGTACTCCGGAGCGACTTATACTCTGAAAAATACGATATGTATTTATTTTTTTAATGCATTTTAACTCGTGAATAAACGGTTGTAAAAATCTGTTTAGCTAGCTATAGAGTTAATGGAAGTTGCTCTATTCCGCCTATAATGTGCTCTAAAAAACATCCAACCTCCTCCATCGTTTTATATACACACTGTAAGTATATATATAATGTAGTAACAGACACATTTACAATAACACGTACACATTTTGCTCATTTTGGGACGGCGTGGCGAAGTTGGTAGAGTGGCCGTGCCAGGGTTGCTGGTTACTGGGGTTCAATCCCCACCTTCTACCATCCTAGTCACGTCCGTTGTGTCCTTGGGCAAGACACTTCACCCATTGCTCCTGATGGCTGCTGGTTAGCGCCTTGCATGGCAGCTCCCGCCATCAGTGTGTGAATGTGTGTGTGAATGGGTGAATGTGGAAATAGTGTCAAAGCGCTTTGAGTACCTTGAAGGTAGAAAAGCGCTATACAAGTATAACCCATTAATCATTATTTATTATTTTAAGCGTACGGCGATGTATTATTTCACTGACGTATCACAAAGTTGGCTTTCCCCTTCAACAACAACACTAACCAACTCGATCGATCAACTTGCCATGCAATCATCCGTAGGAGATGCCCCCCTCCCCTCATCCAACCATCCCCATCTCATCTCCCTAACATCCCGCAAGCCCAACACTCAAGAGGAGTCCTCGTTGTCGAAGAAAGACCTCACCGACCTCATCCGTTTTCCGATCCGGTCACCACCCTGCTCTCTGAAGGTGGCTTCATCTGACGGGAAAGTGTGAAGTGAAGACGATCGATGAGGTGAGGAACAAGAATCTGCCTCTGGCGACGGTGCCCAGCGCTGATGACAGCGGTATCATCGTCGGCTTGGCAACTCCTCAAAGCCTCCCAATAGCGAGTCTAGTGCTTCTGAGGATCATCCTCGGGCGACTCAGGTGACAAACAAGAACGAGACAACTATACTACTACTCTTGGCAGACTTCATGACATACTTTGGGACAAATGATGATCCAGAACCTTATACTTTTTAGCCTTAAAGGGGAACATTATCACAATTTCAGAAGGGTTTAAACCATTAAAAATCAGTTCCCAGTGGCTTATTTTATTTTTCAAAGTTTTTTTCAAAATTTTACCCATCACGCAATATCCCTAAAAAAAGCTTTAAAGTGCCTGATTTTACCCATCGTTATATACACCCGTCCATTTTCCTGTGACGTCACATAGTGATGCCAACACAAACAAACATGGCGGAAAGAACAGCAAGCTATAGCGACATTAGCTCGGATTCAGACTCGGATTTCAGCGGCTTAAGCGATTCAACAGATTACGCAAGTATTGAAACGGATGGTTGTAGTGTGGAGGCAGGTAGCGAAAACGAAATTGAAGAAGAAACTGAAGCTATTGAGCCATATCGGTTTGAACCGTATGCAAGCGAAACCGACGAAAACGACACGACAACCAGCGACACGGGAGAAAGCGAGGACGAATTCGGCGATCGCCTTCTAACCAACGATTGGTATGTGTTTGTTTGGCATTAAAGGAAACTAACAACTATGAACTAGGTTTACAGCATATGAAATACATTTGGCAACAACATGCACTTTGAGAGTGCAGACAGCCCAGTTTTCATCAATTAATATATTCTGTAGACATACCCTCATCCGCTCTCTTTTCCTGGGGGTCTGGCGGCAGATTTCTTTGACTTTATCGTTGGAAATGCATCTGCTTTGAGTGTCGCAGGATATCCACACATTCTTGCCATCTCTGTCGTAGCATAGCTTTCGTCGGTAAAGTGTGCGGAACAAACGTCCAATTTCTTGCCACTTTTGCATCTTTGGGCCACTGGTGCAACTTGAATCCGGCCCTGTTCGTGTTGTTACACCCTCCGACAACACACCAACGAGGCATGATGTCTCCAAGGTACGGAAAACAGTCGAAAAAACGGAAAATAACAGAGCTGATTTGACTCGGTGTTTGAGAAAATGGTGGATTGCTTCCCGATGTGACGTCACGTTGCGACGTCATCGCTCCGAGAGCGAATAACAGAAAGGTGTTTAATTCGCCAAAATTCACCCATTTAGAGTTCGGAAATCGGTTAAAAAAATATATGGTCTTTTTTCTGCAACATCAAGGTATATATTGACGCTTACATAGGTCTGGTGATAATGTTCCCCTTTATTATAAAAAGGACAATCTACAAGTTTTAGAAGCTGTGTGCTAAACAGATTACGCGTTAGTGAAACAGTCAGCATCATGTAGCAGTATTTCTAAGTGCTAAACAAGAAATACAAACTACCAACATAATAAAACAATCACTTACAGTACAATGTCTACTGTCACTGGGATGGCGACTGATGAGATGTTTATATCTTTCCTTTAAGATGAAGAATTAATCATAATCCTCGCGCAGGTTTAAAAAAAAAAAACTTGCCGCAAACGAGTGTATTTTCGTTTCTTTCTCGCCATCTCCGGGGTACAAGTTCAATCAATCAATCAATGTTTACTTATTTAGCCCTAAATCACACGTGTCTCAAAGGGCTTCACAAGCCTCAACGACATCCTCGGCTCAGATCCCACATCGGGGCAAGGAAAAACTCAACCCAATGGGACAATGAGAAACCTTGGAGGGGACCGTAGATGTGGGGACCCCGCCCCTGGGCGACCGGTGCAATGGACGTCGAGTGGATCGAGCATAATATTGTGAGAGTCCAGTCCATAGTGGATCTAACATAATAGTGAGAGTCCAGTCCATAGTGGGGCCAGCAGGACACCACCACGAGTGGAGACAGGTCAGCAGTGCAGAGACGTCCCCAACCGATGCACAGACGAGCGGTCCACCCCGGGTCCTGACTTTGGACAGCCAGCGCTTCATCCGTGGCCACCGAACCTGTGCCCCCCCCTCCACGAGGGAGAGGGGGGCAGAGCAGAAAAGAAACGGCAGATTAACTGGTCTAAAAGGGGGTCTATTTAAAGGCTAGAGTATACAAATGAGTTTTAAGATGGGACTTAAAGGCTTCTACTGAGGTAGCATCTCTAACTGTTACCGGGAGGGCATTCCAGAGTACTGGAGCCCGAATAGAAAACGCTCTATAGCCCGCAGACTTTTTTGGGGCTCTGGGAATCACTAATAAGCCGGAGTTCTTTGAAGGCAGATTTCTTGCCGGGACATATAGTACAATACAATCAGCAAGATAGGATGGAGCGAGACCGTGTAGTATTTTATACGTAAGTAGTAAAACCTTAAAGTCACATCTTAAGTGCATAGTTGAATGTCAAAGTTGACCGACTTCTCAATTTATGGCCGCAACCTTCTACTGTACAGGTGAGAGGCATGATTTATTAATAAGAAATAACTTTCACCAACTCGGAGACAATGCAGCAGCTTACCGGCTCAAAATGTCAAATATAGCAGCATAAGCTAGTTAGTTCTCAAAATGGTTAGTCTGCGTTTGCGCTTATAATAACAATATTGTGAATACTTGGGTAATATTCGCGTCTTGAGATGTAAATGAAGTATTGTTGGCGTTTTTTAGTACAAAAAAATTCTGTTTGAGGGCTTTATGTGTGGAATAGTGTACTCCCATCAGCTGTCTTGTTAGCCACCTCATACTTGCCGTATTTTACGACTTAGAATGCATTAAAGAAAAAAAACTTGTGTTCTTGTCCCTACATAAGGGATGATAGGCAACATTTAAAAAAAATAAGTGCCGTTTCCCTTTAACTTTCAGCTTATAAACTATTTAGAAGCCTTTAAATAGCTTTAAAAAATTAGATTAAGAATTAAATTAAAGTACCAATGATTGTCACACACACACTAGGTGTGGTGAAATTTGTCCTCTGCATTTGACCCATCCCCTTGTTCAACCCCTGGGAGGTGAGGGGAGCAGTGGGCAGCAGCGTTGCCACGCCCGGGAATCATTTTTGGTGATTTAACCCTCAATTCTAACCCTTGATGCTGAGTGCCAAGCAGGGAGGTAATGGGTCCCATTTTTTGTAGTCTTTGGTATGACTCGGCCGGGGTTTGAACTCACAACCTACCGATTTCAGGGCGAACACTCTAACCACTAGGCCACTGAGTAGGTAACTATGTTTTCCAGGAGTTGGAGTTCTCCAGTCTGTCTGAAGCGCTCTCCTTTGTGTCCCTAATCGACGGCCACTATCGACTCACCACAGATGCGCACCACTACCTTTGTAAAGAAGTGGCGCCTCCTCGGCTGGTGGAGGCCATCGCCTCTCATTGCCACGGCCCAGTCTCGTAAGTGGTATCCGAAATCCCATTAGGGGAGCTGACCCTATGTTTTCGTACTTACATCTGCTGAGGTTTTGTTTTCTTGCAGGATGGAGTTTGCCATCAGCCGACTTCAGAAATCTGCAAACAAGCGTGGCTTGTACATTTTAAGGTGTAGTCCAAAGGACTACGACAAGTACTTTCTGACGTTCCCTGTTGAGGTACGCACGTGCACAGGAAAGTGTGTCAATGAAGGAAATTAAGAGAAAACTGTGTGTGATGTTACAGCATACTTGCCAACCCTCCCGAATTTTCCGGGAGACTCCCGAAATTCAGCGCCTCTCCCGAAAACCTCACGGGACAAATATTCTCCCGAAAATCTCCCGATTTTCAGCCGGAGCTGGAGGCCACGCCCCCTCCAGCTCCATGCGGACCTGAGTGAGGACAGCCTTTTTTCACGTCCACTTTCCCACGATATAAACAGCGTGCCTGCCCAATCACGTTATTCCATACGAGGCTTCCGGCATATCACCGATGAGCATAGTGCAGATGGAGAAGATCTTCTCGGCGTCCGTGTTGGCGCACACGTTGCCAAAGCCGACGCTGGTCAGGCTGCTGAGGGTGAAGTAGAGGGCGGTGATGTACGAGCTGCGCACCGACAGGCCTCCGACCGCGTTGTTGACGTAGGGTATCTCCAGGCGTTTGCCCAGCTCATGGAGCCATCCTTGGGGAAGAGACGGGAGGGCAACAGGGTGACAAGAACTAAATCATCCAGACTAGAGATAAATTGTATTATTATGTTTATCTTACCTAAAAATAAATATATTTATTAATTTAAAAAAAAACATTTTTTTTTCACTATATTTTGCTAAAAACATCAAAATTAATTGTATTTTTATTTGTATTTTTTCTGACTCCTTATTACATCCAGCCATAGAATTATACATTAAAATAAACATATTTGAAATAATTAATTTAAATGATCATAATAATTCATTTAAAATGACCATATTTAATTATTAAAATAATTGCTTGTTTATCAACAACTTTAGCATTTTATTCATTACATTTTGAAGCTCTCAGAAGCCAAGTTATGTTATATTCCTTAAGATTTATTTATGCAAGTTTGAAGTATCAACTATCTAAATACAGTTTTGTTTGCATATTTTCAGGATGTAGATTTATATATATACATATACGTATATATAATATATATATATATATACATATATATATGAATGAAATACTTGACTTGGTGAATTCTAGCTGTAAATATACTCCTCCCCTCTTAACCACGCCCCCCGCCCCCAACCGCGCCCCCGCCCACACCCCACCTCCCGAAATCGGAGGTCTCAAGGTTGGCAAGTATGTGTTACAGTAGCCAAAAATATAAACTTGTTTATTTTGTTAATACTTGTTAAATGAAAACTAGGCCATGTTTTTAATGAATACTTAAGACTACTACACTACCTTATTTCAATGTTGGTCATTATGGTGGTACTTAGTTTTTTCTGAGGTGGTGCTTGGTGAAAAAAAGTTTGAGAACCACTGATCTAGCTGACACCCCTGCAGGCTTTTTAAAAAATTGTTATTAGTTCGCCTCATTTCGCTGCCACCCTCTTGTGTTCTCCTCCAGGTGTACGACGCTGTAGAATACAAGCACTGCCAGATAACCAGGTCTGCCAGCGGGGAGTACAACCTGAGTGGAACCAAAAGGAACTTCAGCAGCCTGAAGGATCTGCTCAGCTGCTACCAGAAGGAAACCGTGCGCTCTGACAGCTTTATTTTCCAATTCAGCAAGTGCTGTCCGCCGAAATCCAAAGGTAAATCCACATCCAGACTTAGACTTAGACACACTTTAATGATCCACAAGGGAAATTGTTCCACTCAGTTGTTCCTGCTCAGTTACAAAGGATGGAAAGGATAATGCACACAAGGGCACAAAAAGAGGGCAAAAACAGAAGGTATAAAGTAGGCTTAAAATGTACCAAAGTAGCAATATAAATATATGTAATGTTTACATATTATATATACAGTATATTTATATAACAAATCACAATCACCATGTACAATAGTACAGTATATGTAACAGCTGCAGCAAAAAAAGGGCAGCATAAACACCCAACAGCCACAACTTAAGATCCAATACAAGATTTTTTTGTTTTTTTTTACACATTAGTGTAAAGGATGCCAGCTAGTGTGACAGACCGTACATTGTATAAACCTCACTTGACAAAGCCTTAAGAGCTGCACTAGACAATGAGTGGACTGCCCGGGGCATTTAGCTCATTGGCTAGTGCTGCTTGACTTAGCTTTCAGGGGTCGTCGGTTCGAACTTGGCATGTGCATGGCTGGACTGCGCGCCAGTGTTTGACCACTGTTACGCATATACGCCGTTTTTTTTTGTTTTTTTTAATGACGTCAATGAAAACGGATGTCAGTGTGATGCAATTACACTAGAATCCTAATAATAAACACATTAGATGAATGAGCATCATGTGCCTCGTAAAAGCAGAATGTTGGATACAGATCTTGTATTGGGTCTCTTTAGATGGCGTCTCCTCATAAAGTGCCCAGTGAGGGCACATGATATGTGTCTCCACTAGATAAGGACATGAATGAACCACTGTTTAAAACTAAAAAGCATGCTTATCAAAGTGTAATCATCAAGTATGCTTTTTTTTCTGGCAAATTCTAGCCCGTTTTCTACTGTGTTGGCTCCAGCGTCACGTAACCACTTGGAACGACTTACATTTTAAGACGGGGATTGAGCCTCGCAGGCCTCGTTGTGTCTGCTTGATTAGCAATGTCGGTTGCCGGAGCTACGCAACATTACTTCACAGGCAAGAACAACAGATCGAATCCTGAAGTGTTGTCATGAAGACATCCTATCAGCAGCTTTTATGCACAGGTAGAATGGACAATACCAGTGTCCTGTATAAACAAGAGGTCATGCCTAAGTAAGCACATGCACATTTAAAAACATCACTTGTACTCAAAGTGAACACGATGCCAAATTTTTTTATTATCTAATTTTTTTTATATAGTTGTTTGTGTGTTGTTCAATCCTGTCGCATTTGTGGTAATTTCAAGGGTTTTGTGCGAGCTAATTCATAATTTTCTTAGAAAAGTTATTTTGTGTAGGCGATTAAGGAGGAAAAGGGCAAGAATTGTGGCTCTTGCATTTTGTGAGCACTTGCTTTGACATCTTTTCTAATCAACATGTGGGCGAGGAGTCGGAGCTTGGAGTGGTGGAACGTTGACATGAGTTTTAAAACGTGTAATTCTCGCCACCGACTGTTTTGTACTCATTTGTCCATTATTTAGTTTCACGACCTATTTGGGACATTTGCAGTGTGAACATACTCATTTGTTGTTATACTGTATCTGGTATGGATCTTTTATTTGTTATCAACAGTGGCCAACTTCTTTCACAAAACAATATACCGTATTTTTCCGACTATAAGTCACAGTTTTGTTCATAGTTTGCCCGGGGGAGCGACTTATGTGTGAAATTATTAACACATTACCGTAAAATATCAAATAATATTATTTAGCTCATTCACGTAAGAGACTAGACGTATAAGATTTCATGGGATTTAGCGATTAGGAGTGACAGATTGTTTGGTAAACGTATAGCATGTTCTATATGTTATAGTTATTTGAATGACTCTTACCATAATATGTTACGTTAACATACCAGGCACTAGAGATGCGCGGTTTGCGGGCACAACCGCGGAGTCCGCGGATTATCCGCGGATCGGGCGGATGAAATTTAAAAAAAAATTGATTTTATCCGCGGGTCGGGTCGGGCGGTTGAAAAAAATAAAAAATAGATTTTAAATAGATTCAGGCGGGTGGCAGTTAAACCAATTCGGAAATATATATACATAGTTAAATGTTGTTACCCACATACGAAAAACGAGCAGGCACCTGCAGCATATGCCACAACAGAAGAAAAAAAAAAAGAGATGGACACTTTTATGGAGCGGAGAAGGGACGCCTCGCCGGGGACCGGGACCGAGGCCCCTTCCCCCGAGAGGGCCCCACCGGGAGCCGTAGCTGAGGCGATCCGCGAGAAGGGCCCGACGCACGTCCAGGGTCACCACCGCACCGACACCCCGCCTCGTCCGCCTTCGCCGCGGCCGGCGTCACGCGCAGCAGGTAAGCAGCTTACCTGCCCGCCACCCCCGTGGCCGGGGGCTCGTAACAGGGGTCACTCCGCGCGCTCCGCCCGCGCAGCTTACCTGCCCGCCACCCCTGTTGCCGGGGGCGCGTAACAGGGGTCACTCCGCGCGCAGTGCGCTCACGAAAGGGGTGGGGCTCACCCTGGTTGATATAGACAGCAGGACGGTGGCCATGTAAGTCGGAACCCGCTAAGGAGTGTGTAACAACCCACCTGCCGAATCAACTAGCCCTGAAAATGGATGGCGCTGGAGCCTCGGGCCCATACCCGGCCGTCGCCGGCAGCGAGACGCGCTTGGAGGTGCGCTCAGCGCGGCTCCCATATGATTGCGCACTGGTGTGCGTCTGGGCCGTGACAGCGTGGCACGCGAATGCCTGTGCTGCATTGGATCGGTCTCCTTTCTTTAACAGGCAAATAACCTCACTAATGCCTTGCATCGTCTATATTAGATATATAACAACGGGCGGGTGCGGGCGGATGCGGTTCTGGTCAAATGTTACATCGGGTGGATGGCGGATGGTTGACGACTTTCTGATGCGGTTGCGGATGAAATAATTGCCTATCCGCGCATCTCTACCAGGCACGTTCTCAGTTGGTTATTTATGCCTCATATAACGTACACTTATTCAGCCTGTTGTTCACTATTCTTTATTTATTTTAAATTGCCTTTCAAATGTCTAATCTTGGTGTTGATTTTATCAAATAAATTTGCGACTTATACTCCAGTGTGACTTATACATGTTTTTTTTTTTCCTTCTTTATTATGCATTTTCGGCCGTTGCAACTTATACCCCGGAGCGACTTATACTCCGAAAAATACGGTACTTTATTTTCCCAAAAATTTTTCCTAATGAATTGCCATTTTTAAAGGGGAACATTATCACAATTTCAGAAGGGTTAAAACCATTAAAAATCAGTTCCCAGTGGCTTATTTTATTTTTCGAAGTTTTTTTCAAAATTTTACCTATCACGCAATATCCCTAAAAAAAGCTTCAAAGTGCCTGATTTTAACCATCGTTATATACACCCGTCCATTTTCCTGTGACGTCACATAGTGATGCCAACACAAACAAACATGGCGCATAGAACAGCAAGCTATAGCGACATTAGCTCGGATTCAGACTCGGATTTCAGCGGCTTAAGCGATTCAACAGATTACCCATGTATTGAAACGGATGGTTGTAGTGTGGAGGCAGGTAGCGAAAAACGAAATTGAAGAAGAAACTGAAGCTATTGAGCCATATCGGTTTGAACCGTATGCAAGCGAAACCGACGAAAACGACACGACAGCCAGCGACACGGGAGAAAGCGAGGACAAATTCGGCGATCGCCTTCTAACCAACGATTGGTATGTGTTTGTTTGGCATTAAAGGAAACTAACAACTATGAACTAGGTTTACAGCATATGAAATACATTTGGCAACAACATGCACTTTGAGAGTGCAGACAGCCCAGTTTTCATCAATTAATATATTCTGTAGACATACCCTCATCCGCTCTCTTTTCCTGAAAGCTGATCTGTCCAGTCCAGCTGGAAATGCATCTGCTTTGAGTGTCGCAGGATATCCACACATTCTTGCCATCTCTGTCGTAGCATAGCTTTCGTCGGTAACGTGTGCGGAACAAACGTCCAATTTCTTGCCACTTTCGCGTCTTTGGGCCACTGGTGCAACTTGAATCCGTCCCTGTTCGTGTTGTTACACCCTCCGACAACACACCGACGAGGCATGATGTCTCCAAGGTACGGAAAACAGTCGAAAAAACGGAAAATAACAGAGCTGATTTGACTCGGCGTTTGTAATGTGTTTGAGAAAATGGCGGATTGCTTCCCGATGTGACGCCACGTTGTGACGTCATCGCTCCGAGAGCGAATAATAGAAAGGCGTTTAATTCGCCAAAATTCACCCATTTAGAGTATATGGTCTTTTTTCTGCAACATCAAGGTATATATTGACGCTTACATAGGTCTGGTGATAATGTTGCCCTTTAATTTGTCACGATTCTTAATTGATTAAAAAAAAATCCAAAATCTATTTTTTATTTTATTATTATTAATCTGTCCTGTCCACCCACTGAGGCAAATGATCATAGATCGTAGATGATCATATCTGCTATACAGATTTAGTTTAGAAAAGAGAAGCGTTACTTCTCTTGTTGCCTTGTTTGTGTTTGACTTTATTATTTGAGTAGAATTTTATTAAACCAATTCAGTTTTCTCTTAAGTAATACAGATTTTTTTTCAGAGTTGTTTAATTTATGGAGGCATGTAGTTCATTATAGAACTGGCATCCAATGTTATTAAAAAAAAAGTACTGATTTTGAATCGAGGATCGTTTTGAGGGCAGCACGGTGGAAGAGGGGTTAGTGCATCTGCCTCACAATACGAAGATCCTGAGTAGTCTTGGATTCAATCCCGGGCTCGGGATCTTTCTGTGTGGAGTTTGCATGTCCTGCCCGTGACTGCGTGGGTTCCCTCCGGGTACTCCGGCTTCCTTCCACCTCCAAAGACATGCACCTGGGGATAAGTTGATTGGCAACACTAAATGGTCCCTAGTGTGTGGATGTGAGTGTGAATGTTGTCTGTCTATCTGTGTTGGTCCTGCGATGAGGTGGCGACTTGTCCAGGGCGCACCCCGCCTTCCGCCCGATTGTAGCTGAGATAGGCTCCAGCGCCCCCCGCGACCTCAAAGGGAATAAGCGGTAGAAAATGGATGGGATGGATGGATGGATCATTTTGAATCAATTCTGAATCGAATAGTTACCCTAAGAATCGAATCGAATAGTGTGGTGCCCAAAGATTTACAACCCTAAAGCGTACCATCTGAACAATAACAAACACACACACGCTAATATCCTTAATCATAACACATTACACACCACACATACGTACACCAGCATAAAGTCATACTCAAAGACACTATAAAATTATTGCACACTCTTGGCCCTCAAGCAGTATTGTTAAAGGGGAACTACTTTTTTTTTTTGAATATTTCACAATCGTTCACAACTCTTATGAGAGACAAGAAGACAAAAGTTTTGCTTTCTAACATGTAAAAGCTGGCTCGTTCTTGGTGGCTCGCAATGCAGCTAATGGAAGCAATCATTTCTACCTCTATATCACTTTAAAAATGCATTCAAAAACCGTCAACAATATTTAATTTACGTAACCTGTATAATAACCAAGCTGTAGCAACATTGTTTTTGTAAGAGCGAACACTGAGGAACTCTTTTTATAGCGCAGCAACAGATCAACATGCCTCAGCATTACCCGTAAAAGCAAATATCAGCACCCGAATTGCGTTTGAGTTTGTAATGCACAACACATTGTGATAGGACACCAATCTGTACTGACTGAAAAAAATGAACAATCATAGTACAGATACTGTAAAGTATTAGCCCACATTTCATGATTTATTTGTACACAGCTAGCCAGACAGTGTATGTATTGTAGTTGTATAATAAAGTGCTGCATGTATCATGATCAATATTAAAATGTTACTCACTCGATGGACTTTGGTCCAGTTGGCCGGTGACGTTTTTTCCGTTTTATTTGGGTAAGCACTCCATTTATGTCGAAATAGCTTAGCTTCAAGTTCCACATTTTGCAACTTCCAGTCACGCCGATCTCACTCTCTCGGCTTCTGTCAGCTCCAACATTTCACCCTTCCTTTGTGCTGGCTTCTAGAAGCATTAGTTCATCCTCCGTATATTCAGCTTCAAAAAGATAAGGTTGTGAAATCCTCATTTGTCCAAAAATAGTCGTCTTTGTTGTCAGTTACAACGTCTGCCATGATTAGAACACACACACGCCTTTGTTTCCTGAAGAAGGACACACATTTGTTGCCAGAAGTTGGAAGTAATTAGTATCAGTCCCAATGATTAAAATGATCAAAATATATTTATGTTAGCATAGCACATCAGGCTGACCTCCTATATCGGACCAAGCTCTCCGGTACCGCCTTATAAAATAAAAACATTGTTTTTGTCCACATTGTACAGTCTGTCTGCGCAACAAAACGTCTTTGTTGTAAACTGGAAAACGTACTTAACACAACACATGGACATTCCAACTAAAAGAGTTATCTAAATGAACTCTGAGATACTTACATGAGCCTTATAAAATAAAAACATTGTTTTTGTCCACATTGTACAGTCTGTCTGCGCAACAAAACGTCTTTGCTGTAAACGAGAACACGTACTTATCACACCACATGGACATTCCAACTAAAAGAGTTCATCCTCCGTATATTCAGCTTCAAAAAGATAAGGTTGTGAAATCCTCATTTGTCTAAAAATAGTCGTCTTTGTTGTCAGTTACAAAGTCTGCCATGATTAGAACACACACACACCTTTGTTTCCTGAAGAAGGACAAACATTTGTTGCCAGAAGTCGGAAGTAATTAGTATCAGTCCCAATGATTAAAATGATCAAAATATATTTATGTTAGCATAGCACATCAGGCTGACCTCCTATATCGGACCAAGCTCTCCGGTACCGCCTTATAAAAAAAAAACATTGTTTTTGTCCACATTGTACAGTCTGTCTGCGCAACAAAACATCTTTGTTGTAAACGGGAACACGTACTTATCACAACACATGGACATTCCAACTAAAAGAGTTATCTAAATGAACTCTGAGATACTCACATGAGCCGACCTGCTCAATAAGTGAGTCACGTATGACAACAAGACTGTAGTCTCCAATTGATCTCAGGTCCAAGATCATCTCTTTAGTTTTGTTCACGTTCAAGATGAGAGGATGAGCATCACACCATTGCACAAAATGCCCTACTTGAGAAAAATAGGCTAAAATAAGGCCTACATCTTTTTGCAGTAGGCTGATAATGGTGGTATCATCAGAAAGTCTAAAAACAAGGTTCCCTGCGTGGTTATTTGTGCAATCAGTTGTGTCAAGTGTAAAAAGCACCAGGGAGCTGACACAGCCCTGCGGGGCCCCTATGCTGATTGATTCGTACTCTGGGAGGGAGTTATTGATTCTCACCCTTTTTGTACTTGAATGTCACTTTCAAATGTTAAGAGTGAGGTTGGGCTGTGCACCACATCTTTCATCCTAAATTGACAGTTTTATGTGTTGATAATAGCAGTGTTTTTTGAAGTTCTTTTTTTTTTTTTTTTTTTTTTTTTTAACAATATCTATTATTTTTTTGTACATGTTTTTATAAAAGAAATTTAAAAAAGTAAAAAAATAAATCACAACTCTAAATTTTTGTTAAACTTCCAAATTTGACCTTATGCAAGTGTAAAAATAAGTTAACCACTGTAAAAGTACTAAGGCTATGTCTACACCAGGGGTGCTCATTACGTCGATCGCGAGCTACCGGTCGATCTCGGAGGGTGTGTCAGTCGATCACCAGCCAGGCATTAAAAAAATAGTCCTAAAAATGAGCGATCATAAATCTTCACTATGACGTCACTTTCGTCACTTGATTGACATTCACGGCACCCGAGGGTCTTCTGAGATGACGCTGGCTGCTGCCAGCTCATTAAAATTACCGACTGGAAGGCGAGAAACACTTTATTTCAACAGACTGGCGCCGTACCAGTTGTCAAAACTCCAAAGACCGACTGCACAGTTGCACAATAAAAGCTCTGCTTCATCCTGCCTGCGCTGCCAAAATTAGAGTCTCAGAAAGCTGGCGTGCACAAGCTAGCAAGCTACGGAGTTTGCCGACAATGTATTTCTTGTAAAGTGTATACAAAGGAGTACGGAAGCTGGAAAATAAGATGCCAAAAACCAACCACTTTCATGTGGTATTGGACAGAAAGGAGGACTTTTTTTCTCCTCCATTCGAAAATGCGGACGTTATCAGCACCACTGTCTGATTCCTATCAATGCAAGTCATCAGAATCAGGTAATACACCAACTTATATTCTTGTCTTCATGAAAGAAAGGAATCTATATGTGTTAAACATGCTTGTATTATCTTTAAACACCTTTAACTTATTAACAATATTAACTATATGTGTTAAACATGCTGGTATTATCTTTAAACACCTTTAACTTATTAACTATTATGTGTTAAACATGCTTGTATTATCATTAAACACCTTTAATTTTTTAACAATATTAACTGTGTTAAACATGCTTGTATTATCATTAAACACCTTTAACTTGTTAACAATATTAACTATATGTATTAAACATACTTGTATTATCATTAAACACTTTTAATTTTTTTAACAATATTAACTATATGTGTTAAACATGCTTGCATTATCTTTAAACACCTTTTACTTGTTAACAATATTAACTATATGTATTAAACACACTTGTATTATCATTAAACACCTTTAATTTTTTAACAATATTAACTATATGTGTTAAACATGCTTGCATTATCATTAAACACCTTTAACTTGTTAACAAAAACATATATTTCATAAATAAGTAAATATAAATTATATATATGAATGAGGTAGATCCCCACGACTTGATCAATTGAAAAGTAGCTCGCCTGCAGAAAAAGTGTGAGCACCCCTGGTCTACACAAACACAGGATCCCTTCAAAAGCGTCTCTTTGGTGTTAAAACAATGTCCACCCACACGAGCGTTGTTTCCAGACCGTGGGAGTTTCCACACGGAAACACATTTCATGCACATTTCGTCTAATCAGATGTCCGGAAAGCTGCCACTCGCTGACTTGGTAGCATGATAACGCTTCTGTTCATCAATAAAGTCATAGACTACATATACACTGAAGTGTACACTATCTTTAAAAATAGCGTGCACTTACGCAAAGCACAGGAAATTAATTGAATGTTGTTTTTTTAGTTGCTTCGGCATGTTGGAAAGCACACCTCGCGCTTCTGCCACACCACAAAATGAAAACAACATACACTATATTGCCAAAAGTATTTGGCCACTGTGGAGAATGCATATACTGTATTTTTATGAGTTCTTTCTTTATTCATAGTAATGTTTAAATCAGCTAGTGTTTTTCCATTTGTACTCTTTCTATTTTTTCATTTTATGTCCGCAAGTAAACTGTGTGTGTTACCTTGAAGGCTTGCAATGTAGGAGTTGGAGTACTCCCTTATATCTTATCTGTAGTAGAACAATGAGCCTGTATTTCTTTCTGGAGAGGGTCGGGGGTTTCTTCTATGCAAGAAGTTGTCTCTTCCGTTTGAATGTTGGACCATCCCGAGATGACGTATGACTGTATTGATGTGGGCTGGTCTCCTGAAGCTTCAGTAAAACTTGTTAATATTCCTATTCTGTCTTGATGGTCCTTCTTACTCTGCATATATGTCATCTGAAAGAATTTGGGATTGACCAGTGACTTAATTCCCTGAGAGGGAATACTGGCCAGACGTAATACCACCCATCCAAATGATGAGAATCAGGTGTCCTAATCTCTTGGCCCGGTGTATAAAACCAAGCACTTAGGCATGGAGACTGTTTCTACAAACGTGTGAAACAGTGATTTCCAGCGTGGAACTGTCATAGGATGCCACCTGTGCAACAAATCCAGTCGTGAAATTTCCTCGCTCCTAAATATTCCAAAGTCAACTTTATTATAAGAATATTGAAGAGTTTGGGAACAACAGCAACTCAGCCACCGAGTGGTAGGCCACGTAAACTGACAGAGAGGGGTCCGCGGATGCTGAAGCTCCAAACTTCATGTGACCTTCCAATTAGCCCACGTAACATAACCCCTAGTACGCAGAGAGCTTCATGGAATGGGCTTCCATGGCCGGTCAGCTGCATCTAAGCCATACATCACCATGTCCAATGCAAAGCGTGGGATGCAGTGGTGTAAAGTACGTTGCCACAGGACTCTAGAGCAGTGGAGACGCCTTCTCTGGACTGATGAATCACGCTTTTCCATCCGGGAATCTGATGGACGAGTCTGGGTTTGGAGTTTGCCAGGAGAACGAATGTGTTTATGTTGTGTTACGGTGCGGATGTTCTCCCGAAATGTTTGTCATTCTTGTTTGGTGTGGGTTCACAGTGTGGCGCATATTTGTAACAGTGTTAATGTTGTTTATGCGGCCACCCTCAGTGTGACCTGTATAGCTGTTGACCAAGTATGAATTGCATTCACTTGTGTGTGTGATAAGCCGTAGGTGTTATGTGATTGGGCCGGCACCTTTAAGGTTTATTGGCGCTCTGTACTTCTCCCTACGTCCGTGTACACAGTGGCGTTTTAAAAAGTCATAAATTTTACTTTTTGAAACCGATACCGATAATTTCCGATATTACATTTTAAAGCATTTTTCGGCCGATAATATCGGACTGCCAATATTATCGGACATCTCTAGTTTAGAGCCAGCAAACCAGTGTTATTTACCATTATGCTGTCAAGGGTGGAAATGAAGATGTACAATTGTGATGTCATAACTCCCTATTTTTACCCATAAACACGCACACACACACCTTTTTTTTTTTTTTTAAACTCTTCACCCTGGCCGTCGTTTTCAAAAGTCTCCGTTTTTAAAGACAAAACACATAGAAAGGTATGTGCTTTTCAATGATCAGTGTTCATGCGGACAGGACCTATGAGTCTCACTTTGATAACAAATGAAGGTGTGTATGGTCCAGTGGTGGTTGCTGGTCTTTCAAGGAGGGAAAGCTCATTTTCAGCTACTCTCTAAACACGAGTACAGTCTAATAACAGATACAAGATATAAAAATGCTAGGTTTTAGGAAGAAAACATTGGTAGGTCGTGAGTTCAAACCCCGGCCGAGTCCATACCAAAGACTATAAAAATGGGACCCATTACTTCCCTGCTTGGCACTCAGCATCAAGGGTTGGAATCAGGGGTTAAATCACCAAAATGATTCCCGAGCACGGCCACCGCTGCTGCTCACTGCTCCCCTCACCTCCCAGGTGGTGGATGTAGCTGTCAAAATGCAGAGGGTGAGTTCACCACACCTAGTCTATCAGACCAGTGGTTCTTAACCTTGTTGGAGGTACCGAACCCCACCAGTTTCATATGCGCATTCACCAAACCCTTCTTTAGTAAAAATTAAAATGTTTTTTTTTTTTTTTTTTCAAATTCAAGACAAAGTTATATGTTTTTGGTAACACTTTTTTTTATTTTTTTTTATTAAATCAACATAGAAAAAAACACACGATACACTTTCAACTAGTGCATCAACCCCCCCCCCCCAAAAAAACTCCCTCCCCCATTCACCCATTCACACTCATACACACCCACTCACACAAAAGGGGTTGTTTCTTTCTGCTATCAATATTCTGGTTCCCACAACATGGACAACACTTCTGCAAGGGACACAACACAGTCCCTGAAGCACACTTGATTGTTTGTGCTGCTGGTCCACTAACATTTTCATTTAATTACTTTTTTTTTTCTCTCTCTTTTCTCCCTTATGTAATTATTTTTATATTGTTTTACTTTCCTTTTTATCCAAGAAAATATTTATTTATCTTATCTATAAAAAAAAAAAAAAAAAAAAGGAAAGAAAGGACCTTATCTTCACCAGACCTGGTTGTAAATGAAATTAGCTTCGTTTAAAGGTTGTTTTTTTTTAAAACCAGGTCCAGTCCAGATAATGTCCAAGTCGGGTCCAGCAACACACACCTTCATTCATGTACACTGAAAAAAAAAATAGAAAATTTTGGAACACAACAGATTGCATATAATCTATAAACAAAATTACATTTTCAAAACAAACAAAAAAAAAAGTATGTACAGTCCAGATTATGTTCAGGTCACTAAAAAATAGGGAATACAACAACAGATAGCATATAATCTATAAACATAATTACACTTTCAACATAAGCCTTTGAGGACTTCCCATCTTTTTTTAATGTTTTTTGGCATCATTATCGTTTTTAACCATGTAACTTTCTAAAGTTAAAAAATTCTGAATAAATGTTTTAAAGAAAGTAATACTAAGTGAATATCTGTTTTTGGCCTTAAAAACAAACCTTTTACCGAGTACTATAATTAAATTGATTAAATCATGATTGTCAATGAACTCTCCCAAAATAACAGAAACCACATCAAGCTTCATAAACAAAGCAATCCTTAAACACATTTTTTCAACTTCCACCCAAAAGGAAGACACAATATGACAATACCAAAACAAATGCAGGGTGGATTCAGACTCCTGACAACAAAATCGGCAGTCATCTGACTCTGTCATATTCCATAATTTTAACATTTTCCCCGTGGGTAAGAAGTTATAAATCATTTTAATTTGAAAATAACGATTTTGCACATCAATAGTAGTTTTATAGATTAGTTTGAATATGGCATCCCACGGCAACGGGCAGTCAAAAAAGTCCTCCCATTTTCCAAATGTGTTGTATGGGGCAGCCTTCAAAGATTTCTTTATTAAATAAAACTTATATATTTTTCTATTTATTTTAGTTCCTTTTTTGCCAACTCGAATTTCTTATTAGAGGTTTACAAACTAATAATTTAGTAGTTCCATAATTATTTGTTTCCATCTTTTCCCAATGACTCCAGTTAGTTGATGAAATGAAAAGCTTGAACAAGCATCACCATACATAGTTCTAAATTCACCATACTTCATAATCTTACCATTCTCATTGATAATATCATTGACAAAAATGATTCCTCTTTCAAACATATCTTTCCAAAAGAAAGGCTTTCCATCTATTACAATATTAGAGTTCATCCATATTATCTGCAAAATATCGTCTCTTTTTTCTGGCACATAAAATTGAAAACACCACCATGAGTGGATTGTTTCCTTTGTGAACCCCGCCATGTTTCCCAGCAGACTCTCTACATAAGAAAAATGGGAGGGGATCACTTGGTAGGTAACACTTTAGTATGGGGAACATATTCTAAGTAACAAAGACTTAATTTAGAGTTTTTTGGACACTAGGGGAACATATTCTAAGTAATAAAGACTTAATTTAGAGTTATTTGGTTAGGGTTAGGGTTAGAGGGTTAGGGTTATAATAAGGCCATGCCGAGTAAGGCATTTTTAAGTACTTACTGACTAGTTAAGAGCCAATATGTTACTAATTTGCATGTTAATAAGCAACTAATTAGTGGTGAATATGTTCCCCATACTAAAGTGTTACCATGTTTTTTTACTGGTGCATAAAATGAACCGTGCATGAACATCACCTTGTTCAAAGAACAAAAGCAACACAGTGCATAAACTCACAACAAATTACACACCTGCAAATCAGTCTGACTTCTGCTGTTGCCGTATCTGTAAGACGCCGAAAGGGAGAAGTTTTTATTTACACGATGAGTCGGGTGTGTTTTGACCTCTGCCGAACCCCTGAGCCCGACTCACCGAACCCCTAGGGTTCCATCGAACCCAGGTTAAGAACCACTGATCTAGACTATCAGTGGTACTTTAACTTAACTTTAAGGATTGTATAATTCTCAGTATCAGCAGTGGAATGAAACTTGAAAAATGCTCTGGCAATGATTATCGACGTCCCACTGGGGTGAGTTTTTCCTTGCCCGTATGTGGGCTTTGTACCGAGGATGTCGTTGTGGCTTGTGCAGCCCTTTGAGACACTTGTGATTTAGGGCTATATAAATAAAGATTGATTGATTGATTGATTGATTGATTCGCTCATTTTGCTGTCAATCAAAAAGGGATTCAGCCTCAAGACAGATCATCCAATCATCATGCAGAAGTTCAGCGTCCAATCCAGCCGAGGCCAAGCCGCCTTTACATACACCTCCAAAGACGCTGAGCGTTCGATAGGCGGGACAAAGCTGAGCATTTATCCGACGGCCGTATAGTTTGGCTGCAGAGGAACAATCCACTCTATGCTCCCCCATTTAAGTCAATGGACGCTCAAATACAACATTGTTTATGCACTGTGGCCACAATGAATGAGAAGAATGTTGCCTCAGCTGTTGTCAAAATAGTTGATTCTGGGGGAAACAAGCTGAATGCATTATATTGTATATTTAGTCAATGAAATGGGCAGCGGTGGCAGAGGGGTTAGTGCATCTGCCTCACAATACGAAGGTCCTGAGTAGTCTTGGGTTCAATCCCGGGCTCGGGATCTTTCTGTGTGGAGTTTGCATGTTCTCCCCGTGACTGCGTGGGTTCCCTCCGGGTACTCCGGCTTCCTCCCACCTCCAAAGACATGCACCTGGGGATAGGTTGATTGGCAATACTAAATTGGCCTTTGTGTGTGAATGTGAGTGTGAATGTTGTCTGTCTATCTGTGTTGGCCCTGCGATGAGGTGGCGACTTGTCCAGGGTGTACCCCGCCTTCCGCCCGATTGTAGCTGAGATACGCTCCAGCACCCCCCGCGACCCCAAAAGGGAATAAGCGGTAGAAAATGGATGGATGGATATTTAGTCAATGAAATGTAGATGTACATAAACACAAAACTGCATATTTGACCACTTATTTTTTGACATTTTAGGGCAGACCTGGGCAAATTAAGGCCCGGGGGCCACATGCGGCCCATTAAGCTTTTCAATCTGGCCCGCCGGACATTCCCAAATAATTTTTTTAGATCTTTAAGATGGAAACTGTAGCCGCCATTATGATGTGCAGTAGTGTTTTCAAATGACCGTAAGTCTTAAACTTTACTAAGTATTTCAATGGTTGTAATCTGCGTTTTTGCATGATGTACTAGTTACTATGTTAATCTAATTAGTTACTATGGTAATATAATTAGTTACTATGGTAATCTAAGTCACAGCAGCTCAGACGAGGCACCAAGCAGTGTGGGCGGGGAGCGTTTCCACAGAGTGTTTCCAGAGCGGCCAGTCTGAAATGCGGGTGTCAGGGACAGACGCAGAAGGAGATTTTTACAACAAAATTCTAAAGCTTAGTGATATGTCTGATAGTAGGTGTTTTTTATAGTCGAACTTTGGATTCAGGAGGAATAGTGTGGTTTTCGTCCTGGTCGTGGAACTGTGGACCAGCTCTATACTCTCGGCAGGGTCCTTGAGGGTGCATGGGAGTTTGCCCAACCAGTCTACATGTGTTTTGTGGACTTGGAGAAGGCATTCGACCGTGTCCCTCGGGAAGTCCTGTGGGGAGTGCTCAGAGAGTATGGGGTATCGGACTGTCTGATTGTGGCAGTCCGCTCCCTGTATGATCAGTGCCAGAGCTTGGTCCGCATTGCCGGCAGTAAGTCGGACACGTTTCCAGTGAGGGTTGGACTCCGCCAAGGCTGCCCTTTGTCACCGATTCTGTTCATAACTTTTATGGACAGAATTTCTAGGCGCAGTCAAGGCGTTGGTTTGGTGGCTGCAAGATTAGGTCTCTGCTTTTTGCAGATGATGTGGTCTTGATGGCTTCATCTGGCCAGGATCTTCAGCTTTCACTGGATCGGTTCGCAGCTGAGTGTGAAGCGACTGGGATGAGAATCAGCACCTCCAAGTCCGAGTCCATGGTTCTCGCCCGGAAAAGGGTGGAGTGCCATCTCCGGGTTGGGGAGGAGATCTTGCCTCAAGTGGAGGAGTTCAAGTACCTCGGAGTCTTGTTCACGAGTGAGGGAAGAGTGGATCGTGAGATCGACAGGCGGATCGGTGCGGCGTCTTCAGTAATGCGGACGCTGTATCGATCCGTTGTGGTGAAGAAGGAGCTGAGCCGGAAGGCAAAGCTCTCGATTTACCGGTCGATCTACGTTCCCATCCTCACCTGTGGTCATGAGCTTTGGGTTATGACCGAAAGGACAAGATCACGGGTACAAGCGGCCGAAATGAGTTTCCTCCGCCGGGTGGCGGGGCTCTCCCTTAGAGATAGGGTGAGAAGCTCTGTCATCTGGGGGGAGCTCAAAGTAAAGCCGCTGCTCCTCCACATCGAGAGGAGCCAGATGAGGTGGTTCGGGCATCTGGTCAGAATGCCACCCGAACGCCTCCCTAGGGAGGTGTTTAGGGCACGTCCGACCGGTAGGAGGCCACGGGGAAGACCCAGGACACGTTGGGAAGACTATCTCTCCCGGCTGACCTGGGGACGCCTCGGGATCCCCCGGAAGGAGCTGGACGAAGTGGCTGGGGAGAGGGAAGTCTGGGCTTCCCTGCTTAGGCTGCTGCCCCCGCGACCCGACCTCGGATAAGCGGAAGAAGATGGATGGATGGATGGATGGTGTTTTTTTTTTTACCCTTCGCAATCATATTTCGCTGTGTTTGTTGCATTTTTGTTGCGTTTCGCTTGATTGTAAAATATGTTGATCGAGAGGGGGTGTAACGTTCATATTTGGTCAATATTCAGTGTTTTATCGTTCATAGTTAATATTGTAAATCCCACATTCTTTATTTTCATGTACATTCTGGGTGTCTCATTCAGTAAAAAACTGTACAATTCCGTTCTGTTTTTTTTAGGTGGTCTGTCATAGTGTTTTTAGCTTTCAATCAGACATTATTGTGAGGTTTTGTACTAGTGTTCCAGAAAATAGATGTACCGGAAAAACAATAATCAACCCAAATAAACAGCAAACCGCAGGCATCATCATTTGATGCCTTACAGTCACGCGTAGAAGGGAAGTCGACCGGAAAATTTCTAATCGTATATTCGATTTCACTCTTAAATGGACGTATTGTTCGACCGTGTCAATATTCAGAGTCTCCAAATTCCACTAAGCTACAATTTTTATTACTAGGAGAGACTTGAGCTTAGCCAACTGAGCTACTATCTTTCAAGGCTCGGGTCAGTTAAGGCAATAAAGGACGCTAGTAACCAGCTAAATAAATCATGACAAGCTAAGTGTCATGGTTTCTCACCAAGTTGACTTACCAGATTACAATGTTTTTTAGCTTTATAGCTGACATGCATGCTGTCTTTATTTTTTTTTTAACATACAGTTCCGGTCAAAAGTTTAGAGACACAACATCTGACTAGCACTGCAGAAAACTCCTTAGCATGGGAATTGATTTGGTTTATCAAAATGTCTCCCCACAGTCTTTGATTTTTCAGTATAAGGTTTAAACACTCCTGCCTTAAATGCAGAAGACATTTTGGATCAAACCAACGGCAAACCATCTTTCTGCTGTGTGTTGTATTAGAGAAGTCCTGTCTGCTGGTGTGCAGAAGAAACAAGGCTTGCGAATTGCCCCCCTCGCCCTCGCTGCATCGATACAACATCAGCCAGATGGTCTTTCACAAGATCAGGAGAGAAGATCTGGAGTTTGTACGTTTTTCCAACAGCACAACCTCGCCAGACAAATAGTCGCCTTTTACCAAGCTGCAATAATGTGACTTTCTTCAGATGGAGAGTCTCGGCCGTGGGACGTTCACTAAGATCTTCAAAGGGGTCCGCAAGGAGCTCGGAGACTACGGCCTCGTGCACCAAACCGAAGTCGTCATGAAAGTCCTGGACCAGGCCCACAGGAATTACTCAGAGGTCTTTGAATTGAAAAATGTTTAAATTGTACAAAACAGTGTTTCTTAACCATAGGGGGCCGCCAAAAAATGTGGTTTGACGGGCCACACTTGGCCACCATTTGTGGCAGTGATGACAATCTCAAACAACTTCACTCACTTTTAACGTGAGTGAAGAATGAACTGCCGACCTAATAAGACTAGTCCAAAAAAGAAAGACACTGCAAAAAGTCAGTGTTCAAAAACAAGAAAAAAAAATCTGCCAATAGAACAAGAACATTTGGCTTGTCAAGACTTTCCAAAACAAGTAAAATTAGCTAATCTCAGTGAACCCAAAAATACCTTTAAAATAAGTATATTCTCACTAATAACAAGTGTACTATATGAGTACGTATTTTCTATTGTTTCATTGAAAATAAAACAGCAAAGTCCATTTGGCTGTTTTAATAGGACACACAATTGTGTCAAAGTCATGATTTTTTTTTTTTACATGCTTGAAATAAGAAATTATTACTTTAAAAAAAGTAGTTTTATACTAGTGAGTGTTGATGACACAGCTTTGCAACAGTTGATATTCTAGTTCAAGCATGTTTTACTTAATATAGGTCATAAAATCTCTGCAACAAGCTGTAATATCTTACTGAGATAATTTAGGACCAAAACCCTTCAAACAAGTAAAACACTCTAACATAAAATCTGCTTAGTGAGAAGAATTATCTTATCAGACAGAAAATAAGCAAATATCACCCTTATTTGAGATATCTTACTTAGATTTCAGTTTTTGCAGTGGAGATTATACAGTATTATTTGCTCACAGGTGTTACCTGGTGGTTGTTTGAACACACTGCAGGTAGTCCGGAGTAATTCCACTCCTTAATGCCTCAGTCACATGCAAGAATCTCACAGGAATGAGGCAAAATTAAAGTGGTACCGACTGTAACGTTATAGACAAGTTAAAGCACAAAAAATATGACTTAAGAGGTGGAGCTTTATTTTCATTGGCACTTTAAATTATTGACAGTTTAGTTAAGAAACATATTTAGGACACAACATCAGCGACTGGGATGGAACTTTCTGGTTGGTGGACACACAGTCCACAGTTTTGATTGGCACCTATTTTTCAAATTAGCCTGACCTAAGCCTAAAGTTTATGTTTTGAATGACTAATACTTTTTGTCATTACCACATTGTTTAATATAATTTGAAAATGTTGTTAACTGTAAATAGGTTAGATATGATTATCGCGTAGATTATTTTGTTACTAATTCTGTGGTAAAGTTTGAGTGGGCCCCCAGTCCCTTTTGTGGTGGAAAAGTTGGGCGCCGATGGACAAAATGTTAAGAACCTCTAGTGTGAAATACAGTAGATTTCTGCCTTTTGAAGAAGTTACGTTCTGAAACACCCTCGAATAGTGAAAACATTTGAATATTTTTCACCCCTCCAGATCTTCCTGCCTGTTTGACATTAACATTCTCCTCTGGTTTCGAATCAACATTTGCAGTAAAAGTAACTTTAATAACACATCAATTAGATTCTACTCCGGTTTTACTTGCTTTATCACTTTGTTTGCCCATGACAGAGAAGCTAACAAGCTAAATGGGAAGAATACCAGGCTTTTGTTTATTTATTTATTTTAATAAAAAGACCTCTAAAAATGGTAGCTTGAAAGCTTCTCTCCAAATTGGGGAAACTATGTTTCTCATATCTGACGCTCATAACCAGTCTCCAGAGAGACTTTTTTTTTAAACCAGGTCTTTAATGCTCAAAAAGGTTAATTATGTCTTCTTATTAATGCACTTTTTCAAATGTTCTTGTAATTAGACCATATTTTCGGTATATTCGACGGAATTTTTCCCTGACATGTTTCGACTGTCATCTGCAGTCTTCTTCAGACTGGACCCTTAACCTGAATCCGTTAAGCAACAAAGACATGTACTTTTTCAAATATTTCTTGTAATCAGACCGTATTTTTGGTATATTAGATGGACTTTTTCCCTGACATGTTTCGACTGTCATCTGCTGTCTTCTTCAGACTGGACCCTTAACCTAAATCCGTTAAGCAACAAAGACATGTACTTTTTCAAATATTTCTTGTAATCGGACCATATTTTCGGTATATTAGATGGAATTTTTACCTGAAGGGACCCTTCGGAAGAAGACTGCAGATGACAGTTGAAACATGTCAAGTAAAAATTCCATCTAATATACCGGTACCGAAAATATGGTCTGATTACAAGAACATTTGAAAAAGTACCGTATTTGTCGGACTAGTCGCTTTGGAGTATAAGTCGCACCGGCCGAAAATGCATAATAAAGAAGGAAAAAAACATATATAAGTCGCATTTTTGGGGAAATTTATTTGATAAAACCCAACACCAAGAATAGACATTTGTAAGGCAATTTAAAATAAATAAAGAATAGTGAACAACAGGCTGAATAAGTGTACGTTATATGAGGCATAAATAACCAACTGAGAACGTGCCTGGTATGTTAACGTAACATATTATGGTAAGAGTCATTCAAATAACTATAACATATAGAACATGCTATACGTTTACCAAACAATCTGTCACTCCTAATCGCTAAATCCCATGAAATCTTATACGTCTAGTCTCTTACGTGAATGAGCTAAATAATATTATTTGATATTTTACGGTAATGTGTTAATAATTTCACACATTAGTCGCTCCTGAGTATAAGTCGCACCCCCGGCCAAACTATGAAAAAAACTGCGACTTATAGTCCGAAAAATACGGTAATACACTTTTTCAAATGTTCTTGTAATCAGACCATATTTTCGGTATATTAGATACATTAGATATTTACCTGACATGTTTCGACTGTCATCTGCAGTCTTCTTCAGAATGGACCCTTAACCCGAATTTGTTAAGCAACAAAGACATGTACTTTTTCAAATATTTCTTGTAATCAGACCGTATTTTCGGTATATTAGATGGAATTTTTACCTGAAGGGACCCTTCGGAAGAAGACTGCAGATGACAGTCGAAACTTGTCAAGAAAAATTCCATCTAATATACCGAAAATATGGTCTGATTACAAGAACATTTGAAAAAGTCTTTGCTGCTTAACAGATTCAGATTGAGGTCCATGACACAGTTTTTTTGTTGTTGCTTTTTTTTATAAACCTTTATTTACCCAGGAGTATGCCATTGATATTAAGAATCTGTTTTGCAATGGAGTCCTGTCAGACCCATGGGTGGCACTGGGAGCAAGGTGGGTAAATTGTCTTGCCCAGGGACACAACGGCAGTGACTAAGTTGGCAGAAGCTGGATTCGTACAGAGAACCCGCAATTTTCTGGACGGCCGCTCTTACCATCTGAGCCTTGCCGCCCAATTTATATAATGGTACAAGCTTAATGCTTGATATTTGTCTACAATTACTATAACAAACTTGCATGGATAAAGAAAGCACAGTAAGCAAAAAAACTGTTGCACGCTATATTTGTTACACTTTTGCCCGTACAGTATTTCATGTGTTTTTGTGTTATCAACTTAAATTATTGTATCATTAATGTGTTTTTTTGTTTTGTTCTGCAGTCTTTCTTTGAAGCGGCGAGCGTGATGAGCAAGTTGTCCCACAAGCACTTGGTTCTCAACTACGGCGTGTGCGTCTGTGGCGAGGAAAGTAAGTCAACTTGAGACACTAGGACTCACTTATCTCAGAGTTTAAAGTCTGTTACCCGTATTTGCATATTAAAGGGGAACATTATCACAATTTCAGAAGGGTTAAAACCTTTAAAAATCAGTTCTCTGTGGCTTATTTTATTTTTCGAAGTTTTTTTCAAAATTTTACCCATCACGCAATATCCCTAAAAAAAACTTCAAAGTGCCTGATTTTAACCATCGTTATAAACACCCATCCATTTTCCTGTGACGTCACACAGTGATGCCAACACAAGCAAACATGGCGCATAGAACAGCAAGCTATAGCGACATTAGCTCGGATTCAGACTCGGATTTCAGCGGCTTAAGCGATTCAACAGATTACGCATGTATTGAAACGGATGGTTGTAGTGTGGAGGCAGGTAGCGAAAACGAAATTGAAGAAGAAACTGAAGCTATTGAGCCATATCGGTTTGAACCGTATGCAAGCGAAACCGACGAAAACGACACGACAGCCAGCGACACGGGAGAAAGCGAGGACGAATTCGGCGATCGCCTTCTAACCAACGATTGGTATGTGTTTGTTTGGCATTAAAGGAAACTAACAACTATGAACTAGGTTTACAGCATATGAAATACATTTGGCAACAACATGCACTTTGAGAGTGCAGACAGCCCAGTTTTCATCAATTAATATATTCTGTAGACATACCCTCATGTCAGCAGGCCAGGGAAGCTAGGGTCAATATTCTTCTCTTGATCATCTTCGGTGGCATAAGGGACGGTGTGAGCCAAGACATCCAGGGGGTTTAGCTCGCTCGTCTGCGGGAACAAACTGCCGCCATTGCTTGCCGTGCTACCGAGGTCCTTTGTCCCTGAATTGCTCACACACTCCGGCAGATTCAATGGGGGTCTGACGGCAGATTTCTTTGACTTTATCGTTGGAAATGCATCTGCTTTGAGTGTCGCAGGATATCCACACATTCTTGCCATCTCTGTCGTAGCATAGCTTTCGTCGGTAAAGTGTGCGGAACAAACGTCCAATTTCTTGCCACTTTCGCATCTTTGGGCCACTGGTGCAACTTGAATCCGTCCCTGTTCGTGTTGTTACACCCTCTGACAACACACCGACGAGGCATGATGTCTCCAAGGTACGGAAAACAGTCGAAAAAACGGAAAATAACAGAGCTGATTTGACTAGGTGTTTGTAATGTGTTTGAGAAAATGGCGGATTGCTTCCCGATGTGACGTCACGTGACGTCATCGCTCCGAGAGCGAATAATAGAAAGGCGTTTAATTCGCCAAAATTCACCCATTTAGAGTTCGGAAATCGGTTAAAAAAATATATGGTCTTTTTTCTGCAACATCAAGGTAAATATTGACGCTTACATAGGTCTGGTGATAATGTTCCCCTTTAAAAATAATCAAGATTTATTTGTTACGTACTTTTTTATTCAAATACATCTCATCCCCAAGATTTAAAACAAGCACAGATAAGCCATTAAAACAGATACAATACTAAAAAAATACAACTAAAAGTTATAAGCTTTCTTTAAAAAAAGTACCGGTATTTCAGATATCTTTAAGAGTCAATGCTCTGCATTTTTCATATATTTTGTATTTAGTATTCTATGTCTTTCAAGGTTTTATTGGTTGTTGTAGTTTTTATAGTGGCAGTCAAACTGTTAAAAAAATTGAAATCGTCTCTCTCACTCTCAGACATCATGGTGCAGGAGTTTGTGAAGTTTGGCTCCTTGGACATGTATTTGAAGAAGAACAAGAACTCGTTGAACATCCTCTGGAAGCTGGAGGTGGCCAAGCAGCTGGCCTGCGCCATGAACTTTCTGGTATGACTCTCGATAGTAGTGATAGTCCTCTCTAACTATAGAACGTAAACTTGGATGTACTTTTGAGTAGTCTGTGCAACTGGTGTAGCAGTTTTGCTTTACTGTCAACTAGGGCTGGGCAATATGGCTGAAAACTCTATTACTATGTAATTGCTTTGTATTGATCGATATCGATAGATATGGATTTTTTTTTATGACTTATCGATAAGGACCAGAGGAAAAATATATTGAATAATTGTATTTAAAATGTAACTTTCCTATGTTTATAATCCCCTCAGCTATCAAGGCAGAAAAGAAAAGAAATGTCACACAGCCATGGAAAATTCAAAAATTGAACACTAAGCAATAGCCTCTTAAAATTCAGGTGCAATAAAAAAAAGGAATACATAAGAAATGCTTAATAACGTGTAACAAAATAGTGTGAAAATGTAAACTAGAGAAACCCGAGAAGAACTATTTTCTGCAGGTTTAGTGCCAAGAAGTTACAGCTGTGCAACATTTATTTTGGTCTGTTACTCTTATTTAATTATGGAAATGTATTTATGTTAATCAGTAATTAGTATTTAAATAGTATTGTAACAAAATTAAATTATTTTAAAGTAGCACCTTTTGTTATATCTTGCACTTAAGTTCCTACCTGTTGTTTCCGTACACCCGAATAGGGAATGGACGAGGGTTGAAAAGAAAAGAGATGCTGTGGGGTTTTTAGCAAGAAAGACAACAAAACTCTGAAAAAATTAACTGTAACCCGCCGTTAACCCACAGCCTCAGAGATTGGTGAGAGACAAAATAATAGGCTCACGCTTACGGCTGTGTTCGGGTGATCGGGCAAGGGTGGTCTACGTTAATCCGACTACGGTACGTTTTTGAAAAACAAATGCCATACTGTTAAGGTGACTTTTCCTGTTTTATCGACATTTTCTTCGCTCTCTGTAGCACTCATTTTTAGTTTTAGTTTCTCTTAACCCTGAGACAAGAAGAGGGCGCAACCAAACACAATACTGTTACCTGATTGGCTGTTAGCGTGTCACTCCCGCTGATCAGTGATCACCTCCTGCGTTGCTCGGTTACCAGAAAGCGAGTGCCTTTGTTCATGCAACCATCCTTGCTTCACAACTTTTTGTTTTTTTTCACCAACAAAGGGAAAAAATTAATGATTATATTTTTATTGATATCGATTACGTATCTATTGCGATATATATTGATATCGTTTTATTGCCCAGCCATATTGTCAACTGAAAATAAGTCAGCAAACAAGCATTATTGTCTAAATATCTGACGACACAAGTGAGTAGCCAGATAATTGTGTGTTGCTGACTGTCAAACATGGTGGTAGTTGTGTCCAATCTGGGGGTGCGTGAGTTCTGCCAGCACTGGGAACACTGTGGTTTATTGAGGAAAGATAAATTCCAACATTTTGACACAGGAAACCATGCCAAACAGGTGTGTGTGGATAATAAATCTGTTTTGCTATACAAGCTCTGCACTGGCTGCTCTAAAACTATTTTGTAAGATTTTGCATATCCAGTATTACTTCTAAGGACAATCTGTCTCCCGAACATGTAGGAGGAGAAGCGCCTGGTCCACGGAAACGTCTGTGCTAAAAACGTGCTCCTGATCCGAGAGGAAGACCGCCGGGCCGGGAACCCGCCTTTCATCAAGCTGAGCGACCCCGGCATCAGCATCACTGTCCTGCCCAAAGACAGTAAGTCCAAATGTCCCTTCTGGAGCACGACACTCCCCTAGTCAACCAGAAGATCGCAGTAGATTTCTAAAAAAAAACGTTGTTTACTGGGACACTTGTTACTTGATAGCTTACAGTTAGAGATGTCCGATAATATCGACCGATAAATGCTTTGAAATGTAATATCGGAAATTCTCGGTATCGGTTCCAACCTCCCGGTTTTTCCAGGAGACTCCCAAATTTCAGTGCCCCTCCCGGACAACATTATTGGGGGCGTGCCTTAAAAGCACTGCCTTTAGCGTCCTCTACAACCTGTCGTCACGTCCGCTTTTCCTCCATACAAACAGCGTGCCGGCCCAGTCACATAATATATGCGGCTTTTACAGACACATACCGGTAAGTGAATGCAAAGCATAATTGGTCAACAGCCATACAGGTCACAGTGAGGGTGGCCGTATAAACAACTTTAACACTGTTACAAATATGCGCCACACTGTGAACCCACACCAAACAAGAATGACAAACACATTTCGGGAGAACATCCGCACCGTAACACAACATAAACACAACAGCAACACAACAGAACAAATACCCAGAACCCCTTGCAGCACTAACTCTTCCGGGACGCTACAATATACACAAGCCCCCCCCCCCCCATCCCCCAAATTCGGAGGTCTCAAGGTTGGCAAGTATGCTCTAGTACAGTGGTTCTCAAATGGGGGTACTTGAAGGTATGCCAAGGGGTACGTGAGATTTTTTTTAAATGTCTGTCAAAAAGAACTGTGAAAAGAAATGCAACAATGCAATATTCAGTGTTGACAGCTAGATTTTTTTGTGGACATGTTCCATAAATATTGATGTAAAAGATTTATTTTTTTGTGAAGAAATGTTTAGTATTAAGATGGATCTCTATTACAATCCCCAAAGAGGGCACTTTAAGTTGATGATTACTTGTATGTGTAGAAATCTTTATTTATAATTTAATCATTTGTTTATTTTTCAACAAGTTTTTAGTTATTTTTATATCTTTGTTTCCAAATAGTTCAAGAAAGACCACAACAAATGAGCAATATTTTGCACTGTTATACAATTTAATAAATCAGAAACTGATGACATAGTGCTGTATTTTACTTCTTTATCTCTTTTTTTCAACCAAAAAATGCTTTGATCTGGTTAGGGGGTACTTGAATTAAAAAAATGTTCACAGGGGGTACATCACTGAAAAAAGGTTGAGAACCACTGCTCTAGTATACTCTGGACTGAAGCTGTGTGCCTTCATTGTTTTTGTAGCTGTTGTTTTGAGGCATGTTTAAAAAGAAAATAATGCACTTTGTGAAAGTCAAAGTATAGTATTTCCCATAGTTGTAGTGGGTATCAGGATTATCTCAGGGAGAGCATGTCCCAAATTCCAAGCTGCTGTTTTGAGGCATGTTAAAAATGTTGGCACTTTTTTCCATAATTTGAGTTGATTTATTTTGGAAAACCTTGTTACATTGTTTAATGCATCCAGCGGAGCATCACAACAAAATTAGGCATAATAATGTGTTAATTCCACGACTGTATATATCGATATCGGTTGATATCGGAATCGGTAATTAAGAGTTGGACAATATCGGATATCGGCAAAAAAAGCCATTATCGGACATCTCTACTTACAGTGTATTAAATGATACATGATACAATGATATTATTCCACATTCATCGGTGATCTTTGTGTCTCTTTGAGCTACTCTGCTTAAAATTTTATTTTTTGGTCAGTTTTGATCGAGAGGATCCCGTGGGTGCCTCCCGAGTGCATCGACGACCCGGCCAACCTGAGCCTGGCATCAGACAAGTGGAGCTTTGGCATCACGCTGTGGGAGCTCTGCAGTGGCGGCGAGAGACCGCTCGCGGCGCTGGACGACTCCAAAGTGAAGAATCTTTTTACACTGAGCAAAAACTACCACAGATTAGTTTTTTCATCCTTAAAAATGACCCTCAAATTGTGCCTTACAGAAAAGCCTCTTCTACGAGGACCAGCACCAGCTTCCTGCGCCCAAGTGGACAGAGCTGGCCAATCTGATCACCAGCTGCACCGACTACGAGCCCACCTTCAGGCCGACGTTCCGCGCCGTCATCCGTGACCTGAACGGCCTCTTCACGCCAGGTTGGCTGTTTTGTGTGTGCTCAGACAGTTTTGGGAGGGAAGGGAATGTAGGTCACAGCAGTGTGGAATCCTAAACAAGCTGGCATATACCGTGTGACTGCACACACCTTTCACAGCGGGGGGGAAAGGGGGTGCAGCCTCCGCACTTTTACAATGGAAGTAACGTGGGACAATGTGCCGTCTCGGGATGAGGCGTGAAATCGATCCTAACATGTGAAACGGCCTCCTGTTTTTTAGACTACGAGCTGATCATGGACAGCGACATCCTCCCCAACAGGACGGCAGGATCCGGTTGGACGACGGGAGGCTTCGAGAGTCACGAGCCGGCCCAGTTTGAAGAGAGACACCTCATATTTTTACAGCAGCTCGGGAAGGTAAAGTGCGATACACAATGGCAAGCCCTAAGTCAACCATAACTTGTCACATGGCATAAGAAACTATGTTCACACAATGAGTACCTAGTTCTGGGGTCCTGCAGTTGACATGCGCCACCTGTTTCTTAAACTGTACCATTCCTAAGTAAACAATGGAGGACAATATGCTTCTTGACATACAATTTTTGTCTTCTTTCTGTTATGGAAGTGACCAACCTCTATCCACTAGGGATGTAGCAATATCACAATCTCACAGTAGGATTTTATCCCAGTATTGAGGCCACGATACGAAATTATTAGGGAATTGTCCAAAAAAAAAAGTTGGTAAAAATGCCATGGTGTGGAAAATGAAATGGCAGAAATGTTTAGGGTAAACACACTTACTGTAATAGAACATAAACACATACTTGCCAACCTTGAGGGGTGCGGGGGTGGGGGGACGTGGCTGGGGGCGGGGCCAAGAGGGGAGGAGTATATTTACAGCTAGAATTCACCAAGTCAAGTATTTCATATATATATATATATATATATATATAAGAAATACTTGACTTTCAGTGAATTCTAGCTATATATATATATATATATATATATATATATATATATATATATATATATATATATATATATATATATATATACATATATAAAATAAATACTTGAATTTCAGTGTTCATTTATTTACACATATACACACACATAACACTCATCTACTCATTGTTGAGTTAAGGGTTGAATTGGCCATCCTTGTTCTATTCTCTGTCACTATTTTTCTAACCATGCTGAACACCCTTTGGCAGGTACCCAGAAAGGTTTCGAGTACCACCAAAAAAACTGAATCTCTGAAGACAGTATAAAAATCTGTGTTAAAGGTGTACAAATACTGTTTGTATAATAAGCATGTTATTTTTTACAAATGAGGGTTAAGATTAAAAAAGGTTAAGGTTAAAAAAAAAAGAAAAGAATGTGGCTTAAGTACAGTTTTTTTAATCGAGCTGCTGCATTTTTTGGTTGGGTTGTTTATTTATTTTGAGTAACTTCTATACATTTCTAAAAGGAGAGGAATGTAATAGGGATCTATGTTTGTCTGTTGCCATCTCCTGGTGAATGTTGGCTATAGCGTACTGGGGTTACTTTTTGGTTGGCCAACGATTTACGTGGTGTTGCACACCTGACGTCACTCAGGTCCGCATGGAGCTGGAGGGGGCGTGGCTTCCAGCTCCGCCTGAATTTCGGGAGATTTTCCGGAGATAATTTGTCCCGGGAGGTTTTCGGGAGAGGCGCTGAATTTCGGGAGTCTCCCGGAAAATCCGTGAGGGTTGGCAAGTATGCATAAACATAATGCGCACATTTTCTAATCATATTTATTACTACAAACATGCATTTTTATGTGCAAAGAAATTGTGCGGAAACATCCACTGTTTAAAGAAAATATCTGACAATTTAACGCTCTCTCCCCCCCAAAAAAAATAAAATATATATATATACATATCAGTCAAATAAGCAATAAGTCAAATAAGTACAGGCAAATACTGATATAAAGCCACAGACAACTGCACTTCCGAGTGCCCCAACATGGTGCTGCAATACACAAAAGCAAACAAAAGGCTAGTCAGTCATCCACAATTCAACCACATCTCAATCGGGGCCACACTAGGGATCAGTCTCTGTTCCATATTTTGAGAAAGCCTCCCATACTTCTTGAAATTTTACAGAACAGCCATTCAAAGATAGCCTAATTTTCTCCAATGTAATGAAATAAAGAATACCTCTGATCTAATGGGTGTGGTATGGAGGTGCTGCAGCCCTTCCAGTTAAGCACAATAACAACTGATTGATGGCACTATCTGCAGCAGGAAAAAGAGTGACGTAAATTCAGCAAAGTGTGCTGGTGCTCTCACAAGTCAATTCGCTCAACAATTTCCAGCAAGAAGATACTTTGACAAGACGTGATGTTGTGAAGCATGTTTTGTAAGCACATTACTGTTCGATTGATTGATTGATTGAAACTTTTATTAGTAGATTGCACAGTGCAGTATATATTCCGTACAATTTACCACTAAATGGCAACACCCGAATAAGTTTTTCAACTTGTTTAAGTCGGGGTCCATGATAATCAATTCATGTTACAAATATATACTATCAGCATAATACAGTCATCACACAAGTTGATCATCAGAGTATATACATTGAATTATATACATTATTTAGGGGGTTGGGGGCGGGGGGGTTAGGTTGAGTTGCTATCAGCATACTTCAGTCATCAACAATTATATCATCAGAGAAATGGACATTGAAACAGTGCAGGTCTGACTTCGTAGGATATGTACAGCGAGCAGTGAACATAGTGAGCTCAGAAAGCATAAGAACAAGTATATACATTTGATTATTTACATTAGATTATTTACAATCCGGGGAGGTGGGATGTGGTGGGGGGAGGGGGTTCGGCTAGGGTTGTAGCTGCCTGGAGGTGTTCTTTTAGTGCGGTTTTGAAGGAGGATAGAGATGCACTTTCTTTTACACCTGTTGGGAGTGCATTCCATATTGATGTGGCATAGAAGGAGAATTGTCCTTTGTTAGATCGGAATCTGGGTTTGACGTAGTTTGTGGAGCTCCCCCTGGTGTTGTGGTTATGGCGGTCATTTACGTTACTGTATGCCTGTTACTGTTTTTTTTTTATGTGTGAAACTGATTTTAAAATGTGTTTAATACCTGTGAGAAGCATATGATAGGGTTTAAAAATTAGAGCTTTTTATGGGTCTGTCCGTTATTTTCTGGAGGTCCTGTAACATAACCCTCATGTAAAGCAAGGATATAGTTTAGTACAAAGCAGCTATTATGGTACTTTTTTTCATTAGAAATGCACTTATAAACTGTGCCTAATGTGCATTAAAAGTACACCTTGAAGTACACATGAGATTTGCCATTGAAAACTCCACAAAATGGGGCAACACTGTGTGGCCTGCTGGAAACATGAAGACAGTTGGTTTTACTTCTTCACTGGAAAAATTGCCCCTCTTGAAAAGAGTAAAAACTAAATTAATACAAGTGATTTTTGCTTGTAATGAGCAAAAAAATATGCCAATGGAACAACTTAAAATTGTCTTGGTAAGATTTCTTGAAATAAGACATTTAAGCTTTAAAAAAAAGCTTAAAAGTGATCTTGAAATTAGCAATTAAAACGTATACTATACTTACTGTCTTAACAACAAACTTGTGTTGCTCAAGAAGATCTATTGCCTAAACCAAGTTCTTATGTCTCACTGAAAAATACTATTCAGGGGATTGTGGCTTGTTTTGAGTTTGAGGTATTTTGACTAAAAATTTGAAATATAGACTTGGTGAGATTGTGAGTTTTTCCAGTGTTGAAATAATTTAAAAGTTTGTGAAAAGGGTTCAATTGCACACCTACCTATTAAACATTAATAACATGAGCAAAACATCACGCTATTGGCATATACAAGGTTGGCAGGTAATTGATTGAAATACACTTAAAGACAGGAGTAAATGTGAGTGCCTTAAATGTCTCAAACTGTCTCATTGGCTGCCGCTTTACCAGCTGCATTATCCTCTTTTCTATTCCAGGGCAACTTCGGCAGCGTGGAGATGTGCCGCTACGACCCGCTGCAGGACAACACGGGCGACGTGGTGGCCGTGAAGAAGCTGCAGCACAGCACCGCCGAGCACATCCGCGACTTCGAGCGGGAAATCGAGATCCTGAAGTCCCTGCAGCACGAGAACATCGTCAAGTACAAAGGCGTCTGCTACAGCGCAGGTGCACTTCATAAGTTCTACCCGAGAGATGACTTACATTAGGAATCCCAGGCATACACACTCCGTCTTGCTTTTCTCCTCCCAGGCCGACGTAATTTGCGTCTCATCATGGAGTACCTCCCCTTCGGAAGCCTGCGAGATTACCTGATGAAGAACAAGGAGAGGATCGACCACAAGAAGCTGATGCATTACGCCTCTCAAATCTGCAAGGTGCTCACCTGTGTGTTTTTTGCCGATATCCGATATTCCGATATTGTCCAACTCTTAATTACCGATTCCGATATCAATCGATACCGATCTATACAGTCGTGGAATTAACACATTATTATGCCTAATTTTGTTGTGATGCCCCATTAAACAATGTAACAAGGTTTTCCAAAATAAATCAACTCAAGTTATGGAAAAAAATGCCAACATGGCACTGCCATATTTATTATTGAAGTCACAAAGTGCATTATTTTTTTTAACATGCCTCAAAACAGCAGCTTGGAATTTGGGACATGCTCTCCTTGAGACAGCATGAGGAGGTTGAAGTGGGCGGAGTAGGGGGTAGTAGAGGGTGTATATTGTAGCCTCCCGGAAGAATTAGTGCTGCAAGGGGTTCTGGGTATTTGTTCTGTTGTGTTTATGTTGTGTTATGGTGCGAACGTTCTCCCGAAATGTGTTTGTCATTCTTGTTTGGTGTGGGTTCACAGTGTGGCGCGTATTTGTAACGGTGTTAAAGTTGTTTATACGGCCACCCTCAGTGTGACCTGTATGGTTGTTGATCAAGTATGCATTGTATTCACTTATGTGTGTGTAAAAGCCGCATATACTATGTGACTGGGCCGGCACGCTGTTCGTATGGAGGAAAAGCGGACGTGACGACAGGTTGTAGAGGACGCTAAAGGCAGTGCCTTTAAGGCACGCCCCAATAATGTTGTCCGGGTGGAAATCGGGAGAATGGTTGCCCCGGGAGATTTTTGAGAGGGGCACTGAAATTCGGGAGTCTCCCGGGAAAATCGGGAGGTTCAAACCAATACCGATAATTTCCGATATTAAATTTCAAAGCATTTATCGGACATCTCTACATGTAACCATGTAAAATGTCATATCACTGTATTATTGAATTGCTCAAAATGTACTTTTACACACTTATAGCTTTTAACCAAGTTCAATCAATCAATCAATCAATGTTTATTTATATAGCCCTAAATCACAAGTGTCTCAAAGGGCTGCACAAGCCACAACGACATCCTCGGTACAGAGCCCACATAAGGGCGACCGAATGCAATGGATGTCGAGTGGGTCTAACATAATATTGTGAGAGTACAGTCCATAGTGGATCCAGCATAACAGTAAGAGTCCAGTCCACAGTGGGGTCAGCAGGAAACCATCCCGAGCGGAGACGGGTCAGCAGCGCAGAGATGTACCCAACCGATATACAGGCGAGCGGTCCACCCCGGGTCCCGACCCCGGACAGCCAGTACCCCATCCATGGCCACCGGACCTGTGTGTCTCCCCTTCCACAAGGGGTAGGGGGGAGCAGAGGAGAAAAGAAAAGAAACTGCAGATCAACTGGTCTAAAAAAGAGGGGGCTATTCAAAGGCTAGAGTATACAAATGAGTTTTGAGATGGGACTTAAATGCTTCTACTGAACTTGGCAGAAGAAACAACCAAATTGTTCTGGCTTCTTAAAAATCTATATTATTGTTTAAGTGTTTTCTTCTGTTTCAATTTGTCAGTGCTTTTCCATGATATTTTGGAATTTTTCATATTCAACAAAAAATTGTCCAGAGAAAAACTAAGGTCTTTTTAAGTATTTGAGTACTCAATTAACATCAGATTACAAAGGAGAAAGGGTTTTCGCTACGGAAAGGAGAACAGCAAGAGACAAAGAGAGAGACAAACAACTCTTCACAACTATATAACTTTTAGGAATAAGAGGAGAAGTTGGGGTAAAACCTCCTATCTCCTGGGAGAGGAGGACAGAAGAAGATGGGCGAATACAAGCTCTATCTGATTGTGGATAGGAATGTTTTGGTTAAGCACTGGGTTGGCAGTTAACGACATCAATCATAAAAGAAACCTTTTTGGAGGATATAACATTTGACTGAAGACACAAATACGACACAATTTAGTGATCAACCAACATCACAGCAGTCTTCGTCCATAGAGAGAGTTGGGGTTTGGAGACACCCCGAATGGGCTCCAAAATTGCATAGGCCATAACAGTGTATTGTTTTAGGACAAAAAAACAGACCTATGTAGTGAAGATAAAGCCACACACACAAACTCTCAGACACAAATTGTGGTTTTAGACAAGAGACAACTGAAATAATAATCTTGCCATTACAAAGGCAAAACAATTGTTTCTTAATGAGGAAAGACATTAATGTGTCTTTGGTTAGACTTAGACTTAGACTTCCTTTTTATTGTCATTCAAATTTGAACTTTACAATACAGATAAGAACAAAATTTTGTTGCATTAGCTCATGGTAGTGCAGGATTAATGTTAGCATTTAACCTAGCTAGTTATTAGCGCACAAGCTGCTTCTCCAGGAAATAATCAATTAAAATATGAAATGGTACCGTATTTTTCGGACTATAGGTCGCAGTTTTTTTCATAGTTTGGCCGGGGGTTCGACTTATACTCAGGAGCGACTTATGTTTGAAATTATTGACACATTACCGTAAAATATCAAATAATATTACTTAGCTCATTCACGTAAGAGACTAGACGTATAAGATTTCATGGGATTTAGCGATTAGGAGTGACAGATTGTTTGGTAAACGTATAGCATGTTCTATATGTTATAGTTTTTTGAATGACTCTTACCATAATATGTTACGTTAACATACCAGGCACGTTCTCACTTGGTTATTTATGCGTCATATAACGTACACTTATTCAGCCTGTTGTTCACTATTCTTTATTTATTTTAAATTGCCTTTCAAATGTCTATTCTTGGTGTTGGCTTTTATCAAATACATTTCCCCAAAAAATGCGACGAAGACTCCAGTGCGACTTATATATGTTTTTTTCCTTCTTTATTGTGCATTTTCGGCCGGTGCGACTTATACTCCGGAGCGACTTATACTCCGAAAAATTCGGTATTAATAACAGTCAAGATTTGTATCGCGATTTATCGTTAACAGTAACCGTTACATCCCTGTTCTGTGGTTTCCTAGCCTTATTATTTTTGTCTGCACAGGGAATGGGGTACTTGTCCAGTAAGCGCTACATTCACCGTGACCTGGCAACCAGGAACATCCTGGTGGAAAGCGAGCTGAGGGTGAAGATCGGCGATTTTGGCCTGACCAAGATCCTCCCCCAGGACAAGGAGTACTACATGGTCAAAGAGCCAGGAGAGAGCCCCATATTTTGGTGAAGTCCGCCTCCCTCGCGCGCCACTCCCTGCTTGCACACAGCGTCCTGTTCTTCACGCACTGTCTGCCTTCCTTCAGGTACGCTCCTGAGTCGCTGACGGAGAGCAGGTTCTCGGTGGCGTCGGACGTGTGGAGCTTCGGCGTGGTTCTTTATGAGCTCTTCACACACAGCGACAAGAACTGCAGCCCTCCTGCGGTAGGCCAGAACACACGCACACAATAATCTGCGTTAGAAGACTCCTAGGAATAGATTTTGCTAATAATTACACCGCATTTCCATTCTACCATTTGACTTCTTTTGATGGACAGATATTCATGTCCATGATGGGCAACGACAAGCAAGGGCAGCTGATCGTCTACCACCTCATCGAGCTGCTCAGGTCTGGCAGCAGGCTGTCGCAGCCCATCAGTTGCCCCTCTGAGGTACGGAAGTTGTCTGCATGCACTATCGCACCATGTCCTAATAAATCATGAATATTTTTGCAAAGATCCTCTGTGTGAAAGGAGCGCTCTGCTGAATTTTAAGGACATACGGGGAAAAAAACTCTATAATCAAAGATCTTTTATGTGACAAGACCAATTTGGGAATAGCTTCAAAAATGCTAGTCAAAATGGTGGGGGGGATATGACCTGTGTTGGTCATCTTACCTTATAAAAGTAATTAGTTACAGTTACAAATTACTTCTCACAAAAAGTAGCAACGCAGTTACTTCATGTAAGAGTAATTAGTTACTTAACAAAGTACCTGTGACGTTATTTTATGCGCCATTACGTTTGATAACATCTTAAACACCAAAGATGTTTATATTAACTGATTGAAGAATAAATACACTGTACATATTCATATATACTATGCAAAACCCAAAACCAGTGAAGTTGGCACGTTGTGTAAATGGTAAATAAAAACAGAATACAATGATTTGCAAATCCTTTTCAACTTATATTCAATTGAATAGACTGCAAAGACAAGATAGTTAATGTTCGACCTGGAAAACTTTATTTTTTGCAAATATTAGCTCATTTGGAAATTTATGCCTGCAACATGTTTCAAAAAAGCTGGCACAAGTGGCAAAAAAGACTGATAAGTTGAGGAATGACCATCAAACACTTATTTGGAATATCCCACAGATGAACAGGCTAATTGGGAACAGGTGGGTATAAATGCAGCTTCCATGAAATGCTCAGTCGGTAAAAAAAACTAGCAGCTCAGTCACCAGAATTTTAATGTAGAAGTTGATGATTTTTTTGTAGTAGTACAAAAAAAAATCATAAACCTATGCTTTGGGAAAACATAGGTTTGCTGAAGAGAGCATGGGAGTGTCCTCTAACGACCTTGTGTCTTTTGTTGCCAGATGTACGAGATCATGGAGGAGTGCTGGGACAACGACTCTGGCCTGCGTCCGTCTTTCAACGAGCTGACCCTGCGCATCGACCTGCTCAGGGACTCCATTTGAACACACGGGCGAACAATCACCCCAAGTGCCGCGCTTCCCCGTCCGTCCCCCCTCCCACTTGAGACACAGTCCGCCTGCTGGAATGGTCGCGTTTGTTGAAGATTTTAAAACGGTAGTATGAACTGTGAGTAGTTTATTGTCACGCCTGAAAATTGGATGCTTAGTAAATGTGTGTGTGCGTGTGTGCGAGTGCGTGTGCGTGTGTGTATGTGTGTGTGTGTGCGTGTGTGTGTGTGCTAGCGGGGCTAGCCGTCGCCATCACACGTCTCCCCTCTCTTAAAAGTATTTTCTTTGCGTGTGTGTGTTTGTACATAGCTACAGTATATATTTGTGTACATACACTATGTTCAGATTTGTTTCTTTTTCTAATTCTAATATACTGGAGCTGGAGATTAAAGCCCGTGTATATTTGTATATATTTATATTTATTTTTCTTTCATTTGTTCCAGGAATTACAAAGTTGAGTTTTCATCACAGCTTTAAAACGGGCCGTTACGGGATTTTGAAAAGACATTTATTTTGAAATCCGGAAGTTAACGCTGAGGGTTTCTGTCGCACCTTAAGTGTGGCGTTTGGAAGATTGATTGTCGGTCGCCTCGCAGCGGTTTAAATGTTCTCTTAACTGGAAGAAATGGAGACGTGAGGTACTGTATTTTTCGGAGTATAAGTCGCTCCGGAGTATAAGTCGCACCGGCCGAAAATGCATAATAAAGAAGGAAAAAAACATATATAAGTCGCACTGGAGTATAAGTCGCATTTTTTGGGGAAATGTATTTGATAAAAGCCAACACCAAGAATAGACATTTGAAAGGCAATTTAAAATAAATAAAGAATAGTGAACAACAGGCTGAATAAGTGTACGTTATATGAGGCATAAATAACCAACTGAGAACGTGCCTGGTATGTTAACGTAACATATTATGGTAAGAGTCATTCAAATAACTATAACATATAGAACATGCTATACGTTTACCAAACAATCTGTCACTCCTAATCGCTAAATCCCATGAAATCTTATACGTCTAGTCTCTTACGTGAATGAGCTAAATAATATTATTTGATATTTTACGGTAATGTGTTAATAATTTCACACATAAGTCACTCCTGAGTATAAGTCGCACTCCCGGCCAAACTATGAAAAAAATTGCGATATATAGTCCGAATAATACGGTAAGTCGCACTAGAGCAGGGGTCGGCAACCTTTACCACTCAAAGAGCCATTTTGACCAGTTTCACAAATTAAAGAAAACAATGAAATGAAAACAATACATTTCCCCCAAAAATGCGACTTATACTCCAGTGCGTCTTATATATGTTTTTTTTTCCTTCTTTATTATGCATTTTCAGCAGGTGCGACTTATACTCCGAAAAATACGGTAGTTGTCCGGCTGGAAATCGGGAGATTTTCGGTAGAATGGTTGTCCTGGGAGATTTTCGGGAGAGGCACTGAAATTCGGGAATCTCCCAGAAAATTCGGTAGGGTTGGCAAGTATGCGACAAAGGGTGTGTGTCCATGACAGGCGGGGAAGGAATTTGTCGCTCCTCTTCCGGGAGAGTCTCGAAGGAGCTGCCTTGCCAAGTCGCTTGCAGCCAGGGAAAACAATCCAGATTTTTGTGTTTGAGTGAGCGAAAAGAAATGTAAACTTTCCACTCTATTGTCTATTTTGGTGCCTTATATTCATAATACTTCACCATTCGAGCAGCCTGCGTCTCCAAGATGTTGTCATATTTGCAAAACAGTCCAAAATCGCAAAAGTCTGAGTGCCCACAGGTTTGCTCGCATCCTCCAATCATTTGCGGCAGCTTTAGGGTACTCTGAACGGCTGCCGGCATCTTCCAATTTGTCGATGCACCAGGACGACGCCTACTCCAATTAGCGGATGTCCGATTATCGTGGTTCGGAATAGGTAGATCTCTTCAACGTCCTCGACTGGACACGCGACACTCTTCTACCGTGTGTCCTGCAACAACCGTTTGGACGGGACAGACACGTTCCCTCAAACCCAAGATCTTGTCAATTTTGTCGGGAGGTCGGTTGATTAATTCCGTTGTTTAGATTTGGAGAGCAGTGCAAAAAGAGGCAACAAGAACCTTAAGACAGGACAAAAGAGGCAAGCAGGAGAGATAAGGGCGAGGGAGAAGGGAGCGTCCGCCTTCGATGAGTACCAGTGAGAAAATTATATATATATTTATATTGACCTCTTTCAAGCTGCACAATCGTTGTCATGTTTGCAAGGCTACACAGATTTAACTGTAAAAACCTGGCAGCTCAGTTGCCTGAAATTTACCGTAAAATCATCAGCGGTACTATTTTTCCATTTACAGCAATGCACAGTAAAAATAGGGAATGTAGATTTTACGGTAAAAAAAAAAAAGCAGCTTTATCGCCAGAATTGTGCGGTAAAATTAACAGTGGTACTGTTTTTTTTTGTTTTTTTTTATTAGTAATGGACTTCAAAATAAAAATGGGCAAAGATTTTACGGTAAAAAACTATCAGCTCAGTCACTAGAATTTTAACGTAAAAACAACAGTGGTACAGTTACCAATTTACAGTAATTTGGTGTAAAAAAAAAACACACAAAAAACATCTGTAAGTTTTATTTATCAACAACACCCAGAAACGCCGCCGGCTTCGCTGGGGCCGAGCTCATCTAAGATGGACTGATGCAAAGTGGGAAAGTGTTCTGTGGTCTGACGAGTCCACATTTCAAATTGTTTTTTGGAAACTGTGGACGTCGTGTCGTCCGTACCAAAGAGGAAAAGAACCACCCGGATTGTTCTAGGCGCAAAGTTGAAAAGCCAGCATCTGTGATGGTATGGGAGTGTATTAGTGCCCAAGGCACGGGTAACTTACACATCTGTGAAGGCGCCATTAATGCTGAAAGGTACATACAGGTTTTCGAGCAACATATGCTGCCATCTAAGCAACGTTATCATGGACGCCCCTGCTTATTTCAGCAAAACGATGCCAAGCCACGTGTTACAACAGCGTTTAAATTTTATAGTAAAATTATGGTGACTGAGTTGCTATTTTCTTACTGTAAAATCTATAGAATTTTTTTGATCTTTTTTTATTTTACATGCTAGCTAGTTTCTTTTGAATTTGAGACCCCTGTTTCTACGGTAGACTTTTTGACATTCTCGGGAACCCACGTCTTATACTGAAAACCTAAACGCTTCGGAATTTAGCATCCTCCGTATTTCTGATCTGTCTAGGAGGAGCTGATCCGTAGCAACACCTGGAATGGGCCAAAATCTACAGGAAATTACCTTTTTTTGTTTTGTTTTGAGAATAAAAATGTACTTACAAGATTCAGAAGTGCATGTTAGTTGAATTAGGCAGATGATTTATGTTTATAAATGGCGGCATGAGGCTAAATTCCTCACTGGTGGTGCATGGTAAAACTATTTTAGTCTTTCAAGGACGGGCGCTTTGGAGAGCTCCAGGAAAATGTGTGTGACAAAAGCAGCATCAGGGTAAGATCACACTTTTGATGAATACCAGGTGAGTACGCTCACTGTTGTTGTTTTCATTGTTGTGTCTCTAGTTTGGCAAAACAACATGTGTGTAACTCAGCGCCGGTTACACAAACATTGTAAGGTCCGGTGTTAAGCGATCGTTTTTCCTCCTTGTGTCACCTTTTTAGCGAATATCTAGTGATTTATTTTAAATATGACTGATAATTTACTTTTATTTACACAGAAGGAACTTGTTAATTCGTATCGCTCTAAAATGTTTGTCTGTCCTCGATTGGCATTTCTACTATCTCCGCTCACTTGTGACGTCGAGGATAAATATATATATTTATTGTATGTGTGTATGTATATAAATGTGTGTGTGTATGTATATATATATATACATATATATATATACATACACATATATATACACATATATATATATATGTATGTATATATGTATATATATATATGTGTATGTATATATATATGTGTGTATATATATGTATATGTATATATATGTGTGTATATGTATATGTATATATATAGATGTATATATATATATCTATATATATATATATAGATGTATATATATATATATATATATAGATGTATATATACATATGTATATATGCATGTATATATACGTATCTATATACATGTATATACATATGCATATATGTATATATATATATGTGTATGTATATATATATGTGTGTATATATATGTATATGTATATATATGTGTGTATATGTATATGTATATATATAGATGTATATATATATCTATATATATATATATAGATGTATATATATATATAGATGTATATATACATATGTATATATGCATGTATATATACGTATCTATATACATGTATATACATATGCATATATATATACACGTATATATACATATGTACCGGTATATATGCATGTATATATACGTATGTATATACATATGCATATATATATACACGTATCTATATACATATGCATATATATATACACGTATCTATATACATGTATATACATATGTATATATACATACAGTATGTGTATGTACATATATATATATACATATGTGTATATGTACATAAATGTTTACATTTATATATATATGTATATATACATACTGTATGTATATAAATGTTTACATTTATATAGATATGTATATATATGCATATGTATATATACATATGTATACATGTATATACATATGCGCATATACTGTATATATACACATATATATATATACACATGTGTATATATACATATATATGTATAAATACGTGTGTATATATACATATGTATATAGATACGTATATACATATGTATTGTGTGCAGAAGTGCGTGAAAAATGTCAATTGATGAATGACAGCGCTTCATACAAGATTTTCCCACAAACATATTCCTAGCCCCTTCCTGCTCCATCACTGTTAACGTAATGGCATTTTCTCCCCCACACAGTCTCCTGTGGTGCGCAGTGCCCATGCTGCTACTTAAAGGCAGCCATACCAGGTTCAAATCCCGGTAGGAGTTTAGTTAGGAAGGTATGTCTTAATGATGTTACAATTTGTTTTAGTACAAAAATGGTTTCACATGTGAGAAACATTTTAATGGGACGATCGCCAAATAAAACTCTGCTTAGTGTCTCAGTTTAACCTGGGAAAGCCCAGATTACTTTATTTGTCCAAAACACATCAAATAGGGCATTTTTGTAACAACTGACATTTTAATCAATTAAACGACAAAAAGTAGTGATGTGATGCCATACTTAAGGAAAACCACATCATTGTAGTCACTTCTATAGTCCAGCAGTTGAAAGGGTAAGTCAGTACAGTGTCAATACAGCTAGTGAGTGTGCCAAACACTCACCTTTCACTAGTAAATAGCTAACGTCTGATTTTATAGAAAAAAGTACTAAAATATAATCATTTCCTAAAAATAAAATTAAAAAAAGTCAGCAGAAACACTTCAAACATCAGTCTCATTTAATCATTTGGTTTTCTTAGCAAAAAAAAAAAAAAAAAAGTTAGAAAGTATTCACATGGCTCCAGGTAAATTAGGAGAAAACATCAAGGGGATATGGGAAGGAGCCACTAGGCGGCAGTGTTGCCTAAATGTATGAAAATGGTGGGCAGCAAGTAAACACAGCAAAATATCAACAAGGCTACAAGAAAATGTTATCAGGAAGGAACAAAAGAGGATTTTAGTACAGAAAGTTTAGGTCGCACTTATTTTGCAACATTAGAAAAAGTGAAAGTTCCACCTTTGGTCCATCGGAAGGGTCGGAAAAGTCTCAGTTTTTACTTATTTAACGAAAATTGTGTCGTCCTGATCGTGATTTCCCATTTTCGACAAGTCTCTAAGGAATGAAAGCATCGGTCCAAAGAAGCGCATGTTTGAAAAGAGGGAACGAAAGAAAAGATCACATGATGTATTTGCACACGGTCGTCCTCCTCGCCCTACGAAGAGGCTCGGTTCTCCTCGTAAGGGGACTCGTAGACCTCCATGGGGGGGCAGGTGCACACCAGGTGCTGGTCGCCGTAGATGTCGTCGATCCTGGAGATGCTCGGCCAGAATTTGGTCTCGGGGCGAATGAAGGGCTGCAAAACAGAAACATAATGGAGGTAAAACATGGCAAAATCTTGTGTCAGATGAACAACTTAAAAACAATTCATTTGTTTTTAATTTTGCAGTTTTTACCCTGATTTAAACTTTATTTATATAGCTCTTATTCACAAGTGTCTCAAAGGGCTGCACAAGCCATAACGACATCCTCGGCTCGGATCCCTCACCAGGGCAAGGAAAAACAAAAATTCTATGTTTTTTTTTAATATTATAATATAATATATTTTTTTAAATTTTTATTGATCTTTTTTTTTATTTTGATTATCAATGTATCATCTTTTTTATTCATGATGGATTAACAATTTGTTATTTGTATTGAATTACCAAGTTGTTTTCTTATTTCTAATTATTGTATTTATTGGTAATCATGCAAATGAGAACTGAGGACTTTTTTGGTTTAAATTTTATTTTATCTGGATGAAAAACTAATTTTTTACTTTTTAAGTGATAGTATGTTTACATATTTTAATAATCCTGCTATGAAAGTAAGGGTTGCTCAATTATTTGGAAGTAATTATTTTAGCCATTACTTGTTTCCACAGTATGTATTTAATTAAAACAGGTAATAAGGGCTTATTATTTAAAAACATATATACAATAATAGTGGTAGTAGTATTTTACAGGTAATCTTTAAAAAAAAACACGTTATATATTTATTTGAAAACGAAAAAGACAAAACATTTTGAAGTTTACAGTTTAAATCTTATTACTTGGAAATTCTGTTATTGTGCCAACTTTTGTTGTTCCAGAAAAGCTCAGCTATGACTGATAGTGCAGTTTACAGATCCACCACATGAGGGCAGCAGAGGACACTCACCAAGGGGAAAGCGGCAAACTCTCTGGAGTAAGGTCTGTCCCAGGTGGAGGACGAGATGCAGGCCAGTGAGTGAGGCGCCATCTGGACACATAAGTACATACATATAAATACACACACACACACATGCATATAAACATACACATATAAACATGCATACATACAAACACAAAAATACATACACATACAAACAAAAACACACACATACATAAACACACAGACATACATACAAACACACACACATGTACATATAAACACACAGACGCATACAAACACACACATACATACAAACACACGCACACAAACACTCACACACAAATACATTGACAGAAACACACAGACATACATACAAACACGTACATACATACTAGAGATGCGCGGTTTGCGGGCACAACCGCGGATTATCCGCGAATCGGGCGGATGACATTTTAAAAAATTAGATTTTATCAGCGGGTCGGGTCGGGCGATTGAAATTTAAAAAAATTAGATTTTAAATAGATTCAGGCGGGTGGCAGTTAAACCAATTCGGAAATATATATACATAGTTAAATGTTGTTACCCACATACGAAAAACGAGCAGGCACCTGCTGCATATGCCACAACAGAAGAAAAAAAAAAAAAGAGATGGACACTTTTACGGAGCGGAGAAGGGACGCCTCGCCGGGGTCCGGGACCGAGGCCCCTTCCCCCGAGAGGGCCCCACCGGGAGCCGTAGTTGAGGCGATCCGCGAGAAGGGCCCGACGCACGTCCAGGGTCACCACCGCGCCCACCGCACCGACACCCCGCCTCGTCCGCCTTCGCCGCGGCCGGCGTCACGCGCAGCAGGTAAGCAGCTTACCTGCCCGCCACCCCCGTGGCCGGGGGCTCGTAACAGGGGTCACTCCGCGCGCTCCGCCCGCGTAGCTTACCTGCCCGCCACCCCTGTTGCCGGGGGCGCGTAACAGGGGTCACTCCGCGCGCAGTGCGCTCACGAAAGGGGTGGGGCTCACCCTGGTTGATATAGACAGCAGCTAGGACGGTGGCCATGGAAGTCGGAACCCGCTAAGGAGTGTGTAACAACCCACCTGCCGAATCAACTAGCCCTGAAAATGGATGGCGCTGGAGCGTCGGGCCCATATACCCGGCCGTCGCCGGCAGCGAGACGCGCTTGGAGGTGCGCTCAGCGCGGCTCCCATATGATTGCGCACTGGTGTGCGTCTGGGTCGTGACAGCGTGGCACGCGAATGCTGCATTGGATCAGTCTCTTTTCTTTAACAGGCAAAAGCTTTATAGCCTCACTAATGCCTTGCATCGTCTATATTAGATATATAACAACGGGCGGATGCGGTTCTGATCAAATGTTAGATCGGGTGGATTGCGGATGGTTGACGACTTTCTGATGCGGTTGCGGATGAAATAATTGCCTATCCATGCATCTCTAATACATACATATAAACACACACACACACACACAGACATACATACACACACAGACATACATACAAACAAACATACACATACATATAAACACACATACATACATATAAACACACACATACATACATATAAACACGCACAGACATACATACATAAACACACACATACATACATAAACACACACATACAAACATACATATAAACAAACATACATATAAACCCACACAGACATACATACATACAAACACAGACAAACATATAAACAAACATACATATAAACACACACATACATACATACATAGATATAAACACAAACATACATATAAACACACACAGACATACATACATACATACAAACAAACATACATATAAACACAGACATATATACATAAACACACACACATACATACATACACACACAGACATACATACATATAAACACACATACATACATACAAACAAACATACAAACAAACACACACATACATGCAAACATACATACAAACAAACACACACATACATGCAAACATACATACAAACAAACATACATATAAACACACACATACAAACAAACACACACATACATGCAAACATACATACAAACAAACATACATACAAACACACACAGACATACACACATACATACATACAAACACACACATACATACATATGAACAAACATACATATAAACACACACACAGACATACATACATAAAGACACACATACATACTTATAAACACAGACATACATATAAACACACACATACATACAAACAAACATACATATACATACATATAAACACACACATACATATAAACACACACATACATACATATAAACACACACATACATACATACAAACAAACATACATATAAACACATACATACATACAAACAAACATACATATAAACACACACAGACATACATACATATAAACACACACACATACATACAAACAAACATACATATAAACATACACATAACACACACATACATACAAACAAACATACATATAAACACATACACACATACATACATATAAACACACATACATACATACAAACAAACATACATATACATACATATAAACACACACATACATATAAACACACACATACATACATACAAACAAACATACATATAAACACATACATACATACAAACAAACATACATATAAACACACACAGACATACATACATATAAACACACACACAAACATACAAACAAACATACATATAAACATACACATAACACACACATACATACAAACAAACATACATATAAACACATACACACATACATACATATAAACACACATACATACATATGAACAAACATATATATAAACACACACATACATACATACATACAAACACATACATATAAACACACATACATACATACAAACAAACACACACATACATATAAACACACACAGACATACATACATACATACAAACAAACATACATATAAACACAGACATATATACATAAACACACACATACATACATACACACACAGACATACATACATATAAACACACATACATACATACAAACAAACATACATATAAACACACACATACACACATACAAACAAACACACACATACATGCAAACATACATACAAACAAACATACATACAAACACACACAGACATACACAGATACATACATACAAACACACACATACATACATATGAACAAACATACATATAAACACACATACATACATATAAACACAGACATACATACATAGACACACATACATACTTATAAACACAGACATACATACATATAAACACACACATACATACAAACAAACATACATATACATACATATAAACACACACATACATATAAACACACACATACATACATACAAACAAACATACATATAAACACATACATACATACAAACAAACAAACATACATATAAACACACACAGACATACATACATATAAACACACACACAAACATACAAACAAACATACATATAAACATACACATAACACACACATACATACAAACAAACATACATATAAACACATACACACATATAAACACACATACATACATATGAACAAACATATATATAAACACACACATACATACATACAAACACATACATATAAACACACATACATACATACAAACAAACACACACATACATACATACAAACAAACATACATATAAACACACACATACACACATACAAACAAACACACACATACATGCAAACATACATACAAACAAACATACATACAAACACACACATACATACATATGAACAAACATACATATAAACACACATACATACATATAAACACACACACAGACATACATACATAAAGACACACATACATACTTATAAACACAGACATACATACATATAAACACACACATACATACAAACAAACATACATATACATACATATAAACACACACATACATATAAACACACACATACATACATACAAACAAACATACATATAAACACATACATACATACAAACAAACATACATATAAACACACACAGACATACATACATATAAACACACACACAAACATACAAACAAACATACATATAAACATACACATAACACACACATACATACAAACAAACATACATATAAACACATACACACATACATACATATAAACACACATACATACATATGAACAAACATATATATAAACACACACATACATACATACAAACACATACATATAAACACACATACATACATACAAACAAACACACACATACATATAAACACACACAGACATACATACATACATATAAACACACAATACATATAAACACACACATACATACATATGAACAAACATACATATAAACACACAGACATACATACATATAAAGACACACATACATATAAACACACACACATACATACAAACACACATACATATAAACACACACAGACATACATACAAACAAACACACACATACATATAAACAAACATACATATAAACACACACAGACATACATACATATAAAGACACACATACATACAGACATATAAACATCCATCCATCCATTTTCTACCGCTTGTCCCTTTTGGGGTCGCTAGAGCCCATCTCAGCAACAATCAGGCAGAAGGCGGGGTACACCCTGGACAAGTCGTCACCTCATCACAGGGCCAACACAGATAGACAGACAACATTCACACTCACATTCACACACTAGGGACCATTTAGTGTTGCCAATCAACTTATCCCCAGGTGCATGTCTTTGGTTACACGTAAACACACACACACATATATATAAACAAACGCATACATACATATAAACACACACACATATAAACACATACATACATAAACACATACATACATATAAACAAACGCACACATACATACATATAAACACACACGTAACAGTCACCTTAAGCGGGTTGACCCGAGAGTCCATCCTTCCCTCCTCGATGTCAGCGATCTCCTGGCGTATGCCCAGCAGGGCGTCACAGAAGCGATCCATCTCTGCTTTGTCCTCGGACTCAGTGGGCTCGATCATGAGGGTCCCTGCCACGGGCCACGACATTGTGGGGGCGTGGAAACCTGCCGGATGTCAATTTATGTGCTTTCAGATCTTGCAATCCTACTTATGAACTACAAAACTCAGAGAAAATAGATTAAAGTGGCACATATTAACTGCTTCCAAATATACAATCTGGATTGAAACTGGTTTGAGATGAAAGATCCTGACGTTGCGTTCACACGGTGTGGCACATTTAGATTGTAACCATCGGTAAAATATATGGATTAAAACTGGTTGCAGATTACTATTTCTACATTCACACAGTACATTTACATTTCATTCTAAATTTACTTTTTGGATCAGATATGGATTAAAAATGGTTTGACATTTCAAGTGGTGTCGCTTTAAAATGCCTTCCAAATATTCAAAGTGGATCAGATATGGATTCAAACTAGTTTAAGATGACACTTTCTACAAAGTATTCACACAATAAATCTGAATTGCTACCAATTATTTCGATCTGGATCACATATGGATTGAAACTGGTTGGAGATCATATCTACACAGCACTGTAGATTTTAATTTCATTTCAAATTTACTATTTGGATCAAATATGGATTAAAACTACATTCTACATGGTGTGTACACAGTACATTTCAATTAGTATACTGTATCTAGCAACAATCAGGAAGAGATGTGAATTAAAACTGGTTTGATGTTACAATTTCTAAATTGCATCACACAAAAATGTTTAATTGCTTCCAAATTTTCAAACTGCATCAGATATGGATTAAGATTTCAACTGATGTTGCATACACAAGGCACACTTGAAACGGATCCGATATGGATTAAAACTAGTCTGAGATTACAATTTCTACATTGCGTTAACACAGTAAATTTAGATTTCATTCCAAATATACCAATTACATCAGATATGGATTAAAACTGTTTTGAGATCGTAATTCTTACACTTAATTCACAGAGTAAATTATAATTTTATTTCAGATTTTAAATTCAGATCAGAAATGGATTAAAACTCTTTTGACATCCTAACTGATGTTCCATGCACAAACCAAATCAAAAATAGCTTCCGAATATTAAATCTTGACCAAACAGATTAAAACTGGTTTGAGTTTAACTTCTACACTGCAATCACACAATAAATTCAAATTGCTTCCAAATTTTCAATCTGCATCACATATAGATTTAAACTGGTTTCACATTTCAACTGATGTTGCACATGTAAGGCAGATTTAAAATGACTTCCAAATATTCAATCTGGGTCAGATAAGGATTAAAACTGGTTTGAGATTGTAATTCCTACACTTCATTCACAGAGTAAATTACAATTTTATTTAAAATTTTCAATCTGGATCAGAAATGAACTGACGTTGCATACACAAGCCAAATTGAAAATGGCTTCCAAATATTACATCTGGAGGAAAATTGATTTGGGATTATAACTTCTAAATGGCATTCACACAGTAAATTCAAATTGCTTCCAAATTTTCAATAAGGATCACACATGGATTTAAACTGGTTTCACATCTCAACTGATGTTGTACATACAAGGTACACTTAAAATGACTTCCAAATATTCAATCTGGATCAGATAAGGATTACATTTGGTTTGGAATTGTAATTTCTACACTTCATTCATAGAGTAAACTACAATTTTATTTCAAATTTTCAATCTGGATCAGAAATAAACTGATGTTACATACACGAGCCAAATTGAAAATGGCTTCCAAATATAAAATCTGGATTAAAATATGGATGAAAACTGGTTTGAGATTGTAATTCCTACACTTCATTCACAGAGTAATTTACAATTTTATTTCAGATTTTCAATCTGGATCAGAAATGAACTGATGTTGCGTACACAAGCCAAATTGAAAACGGCTTCCAAATATTAAATCTGTATAAAAACTGGTTTGGGATTATAACTTGTAAATGGCATTCACACAGTAAATTCAAATTGCTTCCAAATTTTCAATCGGGATCACATATGGATTTAAACTGGTTTCACATATTTCACTTCCAAATATTCAATCTGGATCAGATAAGGATTACATTTGGTTTGGAATTGTAATTTCTACACTGCATTCACAGAGTAAATTACAATTTGGATCAGAAATGGATGACACTCCACCGAAAACTGGTTTGGGATTATACCGTAACTTCTAAATGGCATTCACACAGTAAATTCAAATTTGTTTCCAAATTTACAATTGATTGAAACCGGTTTGAAATCACAGCATTAGACAAATTAAATTGTCTTTAAATCGACAATTTTTGTTAAAAAAAAAAAAAAAAAAAAAAAATCGTAAAAGTTAACTTTTTATTTGGTCAAAAATAATATATTTACTGTGAATTCTAATTAGGTAAATAAAAAGTTACTTCCGATTCATGACAAAGTTTGATTAATAAAATACATTTGGGATTTTAAAGTTAAACTAATTAAATTGTATTTATTTTAAAGTATCTTTAAACCAAAATTCTCACCAAAATATTATTATTTTTTAATTATTTATTTATTTATTTTAGAGAGGAAGTCCCTCATAAATGCCCATATAAGTAAGGGAAAGGACACAAGGCGCACCGTAGTCCTGGAGCCTCTTGGCCACGTCCACGGCCTCCACGTTGGCCGTCTTCTTGAAAGGCCTCACGTCCAGGATGAACTCGTGGGCTACGAATCCTGTTCACACACACACACAATGTCAGACTGAGCCGTAGCTGTCCGCTGACTACTCTAAAGTGCAGTCATTTCTAAGATGGGCTCTTCACGCCTGACGTACCTTTGGACCCTCTGTAGAGGATCTTGTAGTGACCCTCCAACCTCTTGGCCATGTAGTTGGCATTGAGGATGGCCATCTCTGTGGCGTGGATCAGACCCTTAGAGCCCATCATCTAAAAAAACAAAAAAGTGTGAATCCCGGTTCCCGTTTTGTCTGCGTTGGTCTGACCTTGATGTAGGCCCAGGAGATGGGCAGGATGGCGCTGGAGCCCCAGGGGGCGGCGCTGATGGTGCCCAGGGAGCTGCTGCTGTTGACCGAGGTCATGGAGACCACCGGGTGACTGGGCAGGAAGGGGGCCAGGTGGGCTTTCCTGGTGGAAGGGAAAGGAAAACCGGCTGTGACGAGGTCGCCTCAATGCTAATGCTAATGCTAACGTACACGCCAATGGGGCCCATGCCGGGTCCTCCTCCCCCGTGAGGGATGCAGAAGGTCTTGTGCAGGTTGAGGTGGGACACGTCCGAGCCGTAATCCCCCGGACGGCACAGACCCACCTGTGGGGGGAACAAGGAACAGTGGAAGGAAGTTTCACATCAAGTAGCTGGGGAGAGGGAGGTCTGGGCTTCTTTGCTTGGGCTGCTGCCCCCGCAACCCCACTTGGTGGAGATCAACCATTTTCTATTTCTATTAGATCTTGTCAACTACCACAGGTGTACTTAATGATAAGGGTGTAAACATTTTTTTTCTCGAAATAATCGTGATTCTTATTCGATTAAAAAAAAAATTAAAATTAATATTTTATATATATATATATATATATACATATATATATATATATATACACACACCGTATTTTTCGGAGTATAAGTCGCACCGGCCGAAAATGCATAATAAAGAAGGAAAAAAAACATATATAAGTCGTATTTTTTGGGGAAATGTATTTGATAAAATCCAACACCAAGAATAGACATTTGAAAGGCAATTTAAAATAAATAAAGAATAGTGAACAACAGGCTGAATAAGTGTACGTTATATGAGGCATAAATAACCAACTGAGAACGTGCCTGGTATGTTAACGTAACATATTATGGTAAGAGTCATTCAAATAACTATAACATATAGAACATGCTATACGTTTACCAAACAATAACCAGTACCATATTTTCCGGACTATAAGGCGCACTTAAGATCCTTTCATTTTCCTCAAAACTCGACACTGCGCCTTATAACCCGGTGTGCCTAATGTACGGAATCATTTTGGTTGTGCTTACCGACCTCAAAGCTATTTTATTTGGTACATGGTGAAATGATAAGTGTGACCAGTAGATGGCAGTCAAACATAAGAGATAAGTGTAGACTGCAATATGACTCAAGTAAACAACACCAACATTTTATATGTTCCATATAGAACATTACACACGGCGCTCAAAAATCTATCAAAATATTTTAGTACGACTTTGGTAAGCTATGAAGCCGCACCGCTTGATGGATTGTACTGTGCTTCAACATACCAGTATTATTATGGTGTGTGTATAAGGTAAGACATTATCTGGCGTTTTGTTTCGCAATATTATGCAAAAGCATTTTTCTTACCTTCTGGTACCTGCTGATCTGTATTTGGGATCTGCATAAATCCTGAAAAATTGCGCGCGTCTGCCTTTGCAGTCGATAAGCTTCTTCTTTTTCTCTATCTTCTTGTTATGGGACATTCATCCTCCGCTGTTGCCATTTCTAATATAAAGTAGTGTAAAGTTCCTACTTATATCTGTCAGTAAACTCGCCATGAAAGCGCTAAAACATACCGGTGTAGTGAGTTTACTTTATTCACCCAAGGAACTTTAGTTATTAGAGCGTTCTGGTCAGACGGTTTTTCACGGGACACTTTTCCGGCGTTGTTGAGGAGATGCTGCTCCGTTATTGATTTAAGTAAAGTCTAAAACAGTTAGCCTTCCACTCCCGTCCTTGCACGCTACACCGCTACAACAAAGATGACGGGGAGAAGACGCTGAGTCACGTAAATAAGACCGCCCACAAAACGGCGCATTCGGAAGAGACTGTCAGAAAGTGACTTGAAGATCATGTGTAAAACATCTTCTATGCAACATTTTGACCAAAGAACCACCATTACATGTTATGTAGACCACAAGGAAGTCTTTTACAGTTAGAAAAAAAAAATAATAATATGACTCCTTTAATGCGCCTTATAATCCGGTGCGCCTTATATATGAAAAAAGATCAAAATAGATAATTCATCAGCAGTGCGCCTTATAATTCGGTGCGCCCAATGGTCCGGAAAATACGGTAAGTACTTTTTTGAAACCCATTTTTCCCAGGCTTTCGCAGCCACATAAAATTATGTGGCGGGCCTTGAGTTTGACACTTGTGATGTAGATGATCATATCTGCTAAAAGAAGTATCGTTTTTGAATCGAGAATCGATTCTGAATCGAATCGTGCCCAAAGATTCACAGCCCGACTTAATGAAGTCACTGTTAATAGGGCGTGGTTTTGTTTCAGAGTCCTTGGATTGGTCGTCAGCCCGGTGGAGCAGGTGGATCAAAGATTATCTATTTTACAAGGCGATAACAGGTGTGCAACCTTTGACCCGAGTGCCTTCTTGGGACTCCTCTCACCTGTGCGTTCATGTTGGCGCCGTCCAGGTACACCTGTCCGCCGTGCCTGTGGATGAGGTCGCAGATGTCCTGGATGTGCTCCTCGAAGACGCCAAAGGTGGACGGGTAGGTGATCATCATGGCCGCCAGGTGCGCCTTGTGTTTGTCCACCTGGAAGGAAGAGGATCTTTGAAGTAGGTTCTCAAAAACGGCAGAGCGCTCCTGTCCCATGGAGGATCTTGGACTGGCATTTTTAAAAGTTAAAGTTAAAGTACCAATGATTGTCACACACACACTAGGTGTGGCGAAATTTGTCCTCTGCATTTGACCCATCCCCTTGTTCACCCCCTGGGAGGTGAGGGGAGCAGTGGGCAGCAGCAGTGCCGCGCCCGGGAATCATTTTTTTGGGATTTAACCCCCAATTCCAACCCTTGATGCTGAGTGCCAAGCAGGGAGGTAATGGGTCCCATTTTTTTATAGTCTTTGGTATGACTCGGCCGGGGTTTGAACTCACAACCTACCGATCTCAGGGCGGACACTCTAACCACTAGGCCACTGAGTAGGTGCATTTGCAGTCGCTCCTCAAAAATAGCAGATTGCTGGTGTCTTATGCACACATTTTTACAGCAAGTCCTCATAAACAGCAGTGCTCGCCAGATAAATAGAGGATCTTTGATTGATGTTTTTGAAGTAGGTCCTGTAGCGTGTAAAGGAGTGCCTTTTGACAGCAAAACGCAGCTGTCATATAGAGGAGCTTTGACTGTGGTTTTTGAGGACCTACTGCTTAAACACTAGAGTAATCCGATCATATAGTGGAGCTTTGACGGGCCATTTTGCAGTAGATCGTCAAAAATAGCATTCCACTGTCTTGTACATAGCGATGCATTAAGTAACATTTCTGTAGTAGCTCGGCAAAAACAGCAGCGATCTCCTGTCACATAGAGGATCTTTAATTGATGTTTTTGCAGTAGATCCTTACAAACAGCTAAATGTTTTCACAATAGGTTTCTTAAAAACAGCAGAGCGCATATAGAAGAGTCTAAACTGCTGTTTTTGAGGACCTAGGTGCAAAAACACCAGAGTGCTCCTGTCACCTAGAGGATCTTTGGCAAAAATGTTTGCAGTAGATCCTCAAAAACATCAGACGCTTTTCTGTAATAAAAGGAATTTTGGGTAGCATTTTTGAAGTAGGTCCTCAAAAACAGCAGAGTTCTCCTGTCATATTATAGAGGATCTTTGACTGGCATTTTTACAGTGTATCCTTACAAACAGCAAAAGGTTTCCATAGGTTTGGAAATAGGTAGGTTCTTAAAAACAGAAAACAGGAGTTTTGACTGCTGTTTTTGAGGACCTGCTGCTTGAACACTAGAGTGATCCGATCATATAGTGGAGCTTTGACGGGCCATTTTGCAGTAGATCGTCAAAAATAGCATTCCACTGTTGTCTTGTACATAGCGATGCATTAAGTAACATTTCTGTAGTAGCTCGGCAAAAACAGCAGCGATCTCCTGTCACATAGAGGATCTTTAATTGATGTTTTTGCAGTAGATCCTTACAAACAGCTAAATGTTTTCACAATAGGTTTCTTAAAAACAGCAGAGCGCATATAGAAGAGTCTATACTGCTGTTTTTGAGGACCTAGGTGCAAAAACACCAGAGTGCTCCTATCACCTAGAGCAGTGGTCCCCAACCTTTTTGTAACTGGTCAACGTTTGCAAATTTGTCCCACGGACCGGATTTTTTATTTTATTTTTTTATTTTTTGTCATAAAAAAATTCAATTATGTGTGCTTACGGACTGTATCCCTGCTGACTGTATTGATCTATATTTATATATAATGTAGGAACCAGAAATATTAAAAAATTAAAATAAATAAATAAATATTTTTTTATTTTATTTTATTTTTATTTCTTGTGCGGCCCAGTACCAATCGATCCACGGACCGGTACCACCCGGTTCTGGTCCGTGTACCGGTGGTTGGGGACCACTGACCTAGAGGATCTTTGGCAAGAATTTTTGCAGTACATCCTCAAAAACAGCAGACGCTTTTCTGTAATTGAGGAATTGTGTGTAGCATTTTTGAAGTAGGTCCTCAAAAACAGCAAAGTGCTTCTGTCATATAGAGGATCTTTGACTAGCGATTTTGCAGTATATCCTTATAAACAGCAAAACGTCCTCACAATAGGTTCTTAAAGACAGTATAGCACCCCGGTCGTATAAAGGATCTTTGACTAGTGGGTTTAAAGTAGCTCCTCAAAAACAGCAGAGCTGCCCTGTCGCCTGTAGGACAAGCATTTTTGCAGTAGATTCTCAAAAGCAGCAGGGGTTTTCTATAATCTAGAGGAAATTTGACTACCGTTCTCAAAAACAGATGAGCGCTCTTGTCATATTGAGGAACTTCGACTCGCGATTTTGAAGGACTTCCTCAAATATAGCAGATCGCTTTGGTCTTATACATAGAGATGCAATAACAAAAGTGTTCGCACAAGGTTCTTAAAAACTGCACAGCTTTACTGTCCTGTAGAGGATCTTTTCCTGCCATTTTTGCAGTAGTCCTTACAAACAGCAAAACGTTTTCACTGCAAGTTCTTAAAAACAGCAGAGCGCCCTGTCATATAGTAACGCTTTGACTGGTATTTTTGAAGTACGTCCTCAAAAACAACAGAGGGCTCCTTTTTTTAATTAAATATCTTTGACTAGCGCTTATGTAGTCACTTCTCAAAAATAGTAGATCGCTTCTGTGTTATAGAGATGCATTATCTACAATTTTTTCAGTAGCTCATCTGTCCTGTCATAAAGAGGATCTTTGTCAAGCCTTTTTGCAATTATTCTCAAAAACAGCACAGCGCTTCTGTAAGATAGGAGGTCTATACTAGCGTTTTGGCAGTCTCTCCTCAAAAATATATTGCTTTGTTTTGCATTAACTAAAATGTTTACAGTAGCTCCTCAAAAACAGCAAACGTTCTCCTCATAGAGGATCTTTGACTGGTATTTTCACAGTAGATCCTTACAAACAGCAAAACGTTTTCACAGTAGTTTCTTAAAAATAGCAGAGCACCCCGTCATATAGAGCCGCTTTCACTGGCATTTTTAAGTAGGTCCTCAAAAACAGCCGTGTGTTCCTCTCTTATAAAAGTATTCACTTGCGTTTTTGTGGTCATTCCTCAAAAATAGTGGATCGCTTCAGTCTTATAGAGATGCATTACCTAACATTTTTGCAGGAGCTCATTTCTCCTGTTATATAGAGGATCGTTGTCGAGCATTTTAGCAACAGATTCTCAAAAACAGCACAGCGCTTCTGTAGTATAGAGGATCTATACTAGTGTTTTGGCAGTCTCTCCTCAAAAATATATTGCTTCAGTTTGCATTACCTAAAATGTTTACAGTAGCTCCTCAAAAACAGCAAGAGTTCTCCTCATATAGAGGATCTTTGACTGGCATGTTTGCAGTAGATCCTTACGAACAGCAAAACGTTTTCACAGTAGTTTCTTAAAAGCAGCAGAGCACTCAGTCATATAGAGTAGCTTTGACTAGCATTTTTTAAGTAGGTCCTCAAAAACAGCAGCGCGTTCCTGTCTTATAAAGGATTGACTTGTGTTTTTGTGGTCATTCTTCAAAAACAGTAGATCGCTTCTGTCTTATAGAGATGCATTACCTAACATTTTTGCAGTAGCTCATCTCTCCTGTCATAAAGAGGATCTTTGTCGAGCATTTTTGCAATAGATTCTCAAAAACAGCACAGCATTTCTGTAATATAGAGGATCCATACTAGTGTTTTGGCAGTCGCTCCTCAAAAATAGATTGCTTTGGTCTCACACAGACATGAATTAACTAAAATGTTTGCAGTAGCTCCTCAAAAACAGCAAGAGTTCTCCTCATATAGAGGATCTTTGACTGGCATTTTTACAGTGTATCCTTACAAACAGCAAAAGGTTTCCATAGGTTCGGAAATAGGTAGGTTCTTAAAAACAGAAAACAGGAGTTTTGACTGCTGTTTTTGAGGACCTGCTGCAAAAACGCTATAGTGCTCCTTTTATATAGACGATCTTTGTAGGGGGGGGGGGGAAGTGGGGTTGCTTGTGTTGACAGTCAAAAAGTAGGCATTCAATTTATAGAATGAAATAAAAAATATTTATGAAATGAAAATATTTTTTAGGCACTTTAATATAATATTTCATATAAATGTGTATTTTTTTACTTATTAGTTCAAAAACATATTTCTGCAACCTTAAACCCTTAAAAGTGCAAGATCCAAATAAAAGTGAAAGTGGAAAAGTACCATCCTGCTTGTTGTTTAATAAGCCATAACTGTCAGCCAATCAGCAGCAGCCTTGCTGCCATGTTGCTTAGAGGTTTATGTTAAAAAGTGATGATGTCATTATATGAAAGGATGCTTTGCTATGTCGCTCACAAGCGTTTACGCCATCATCCTACCAGAGCTTTGAGGTGGGCCAGGTCGATGTTGCCGTCTTTGTCCACCTCCACCACCTGGACCTTCATGCCCGCCATCTGGGCGCTGGCTGGGTTGGTGCCGTGAGCCGACTTGGGAATCAAACACACCTGCGGCGGAGAGGAAACCAAAGTGACTCAAGCAGAACTACCAGGGAACTCTGGTGAGTTGACACTAGGGTTGTCCCGATACCAATATTAGTACCAAAATGTATTTCCATACCAGCACCGGTACCAAAATGTATTTCCATACCTTTCGATATGTACCGAAATGTGTTTCGATACCGGAACCGGTATCAAAAAGTATTTCAATACTTTTTGATACCTTTTGATACTCTTCTAAATAAAGGGTTGTCCCGATACCAATATTGGTACCGGTACCGAAATGTATTTCGATACCTTTCGATATGTACCGAAATGTGTTTCGATACCGGAACCGGTATCAAAAAGTATTTCAATACTTTTTGATACCTTTCGATACTCTTCTAAATAAAGGGTTGTCCCCATACCAATATTGGTACCGGTACCGAAATGTATTTCGATACCTTTCGATATGTACCGAAATGTATTTCGATACTCCTCTAAATAAAGGGTTGCCCCGATACCAATATTGGTACCGGTACCGAAATGTATTTCGATACCTTTCGATATGTACAGAAAAGTATTTCGATACTGGAACTGGTACCAAAATGTATTTCAATACTTTTCGATATCTACCGAAAAGTATTTCAATACCGGAACCGGTACCAAAATGTATTTTGATACTTTTCGATACTCTTCTAAATAAAGGGTTGTCTCAATACCAATATCGGTACCGGTACCGAAATGTATTTCAATACCTTTCGATATGTACCAAAATGTATTTCGATACTTTTCGATGTGTACCGAAATGTATTTTGATACTTTTCGATATCTACCGAAATGTATTTCGATACCGGAACCGGTACCAAAATGTATTTTGATACTTTTCGATACTCCTCTAAATAAAGGGTTGTCCCGATACCAATCTTGTTACCGGTACCAAAATGTATTTCGATACCTTTCGATATGTACCGAAATGTATTTCGATACCTTTCGATATGTACCGAAATGTATTTCGATACCGGAACTGGTACCAAAATGTATTTTGATACTTTTCAATACTCTTCTAAATAAAGGGTTGTCTCGATACCAATCTTGTTACCGGTACCGAAATGTATTTCGATACCTTTCGATATGTACCGAAATGTATTTCGATACCTTTCGATATGTACCGAAATGTATTTCGATACCGGAACTAGTACCAAAATGTATTTTGATACTTTGATACTCCTCTAAATAAAGGGTTGTCCCGATACCAATCTTGTTACCGGTATCAAAATGTATTTCGATACCTTTCGATATGTACCGAAATGTATTTCGATATGTACCGAAATGTATTTCGATACGGGAACTGGTACCAAAATGTATTTTGATACTTTTCAATACCTTTCGATACTCTTCTAAATAAAGGGTTGTCTCGATACCAATATTGGTACCGGTACCGAAATGTATTTCGATACCTTTCGATACGTACCGAAATGTATTTCGATACTCCTCTAAATAAAGGGTTGTCCCGATACCAATATTGGTACTGGTACCGAAATATATTTCGATACCTTTCAATATGTACCGAAATGTATTTCGATACCGGAACCAAAATGTATTTCGGTACCTTTCGATACTCCTCTAAATAAAGGGTTGTCCCGATACCAATATTGGTACCGGTACCGAAATGAACTTCGATACCTTTCGATATGTACCGAAATGTATTTCGATACCGGAACCAGTACCAAAATGTATTTCGATACTTTTTGATACCTTTCAATACTCTTCTAAATAAAGGGTTGTCCTGATACCAATATTGGTACCGGTACCGAAATGTATTTCGATACCTTTCGATATGTACCAAAATGTATTTCGATACCGGAACTGGTACCAAAATGTATTTTGATACTTTTCAATACCTTTCGATACTCTTCTAAATAAAGGGTTGTCTCGATACCAATATTGGTACCGGTACCGAAATGTATTTCGATACCTTTCGATACGTACCGAAATGTATTTCGATACTCCTCTAAATAAAGGGTTGTCCCGATACCAATATTGGTACTGGTACCGAAATATATTTCGATACCTTTCAATATGTACCGAAATGTATTTCGATACCGGAACCAAAATGTATTTCGGTACCTTTCGATACTCCTCTAAATAAAGGGTTGTCCCGATACCAATATTGGTACCGGTACCGAAATGAACTTCGATACCTTTCGATATGTACCGAAATGTATTTCGATACCGGAACCAGTACCAAAATGTATTTCGATACTTTTTGATACCTTTCAATACTCTTCTAAATAAAGGGTTGTCCTGATACCAATATTGGTACCGGTACCGAAATGTATTTCGATACCTTTCGATATGTACCAAAATGTATTTCGATACCGGAACTGGTACCAAAATGTATTTCGATACTTTCCGATACCTTTCGATACTTTTCTATATAAAGGGGACCACAAAAAAATGTCATGATTGGCTTTTTTTTAACAAAAAAATCTTACAGTACATTAAACATATGTTTCTTATTGCAATAAAATAGTGAACATACTAGACAACTTGTCTTTTAGTAGTAAGTAAACAAACAAAGGCTCCTAATTAGTCTGCTGACATATGCAGTAACATATTGTGTCATTTATCTACCTAATATTTTGTCAAAATTATAAGGACAAGCTGTAAAAATTCATTATTAATCTACTTGTTCATTTACTGTTAATATCTGCTTATTTTCTGTTTTGACATGTTCTATCTACACTTCTGTTAAAATGTAATAATCATTTATTTTTCTCGTTCGGATGCTTTAAATTAGTTTTGGATGATACCACAAATTTAGGTATCGATCCGATACCAAGTAGTTACAGGATCATACTTTGGTCATATTCAAAGACCTCATGTGTCCAGGGACGTATTTCCTGAGTTTATAAACAGGAAAAAAGATTTTGCAACCATAAATAATATGGATGTAATCGTAGTAGTATCGACTAGATACGCTATTGTACTCGGTATCATTACAGTGTACTCGGTATCATTACAGTGGATGTCAAGTGTAGATCCACCCATGGCATTTGTTTACATTCAGGCGCGCTAGCTTTAGTTAGCGGTGACGCTAAGAGCTATTGTATCCTCCTACGATGTGTAGTGAAGCATGTTTAGCTATTCCTCGTCCTGCAGGGATGATACTTGTAAGAAACTTACTTTATTTGTCGCCATGGAGACGAGAATTAGTGATTTAGAAGTCGCTAAAACACTGCCAACGGGCGTTTCAGTGTTATAACTTCACCTTTATCGTTAGTTTTTAGGCCAAAATGCGTCCGTTCTCCCTTTTCTGTCTACACACCGTGTCTGCTTGTAAGTACTCTGTGATTGTGCGCTGCCGAACATGCTCCTCTGCTGGTAAAACCAGCAATGTCACGACGTGGCGATGCTTTGCGTGACGGTACTGTTCAAACAGAGTATAGTACAGTTTTTGTTTCTTTAGTACCGCGATACTATACTATTACCGGTACAACCCTTGTCGCGTTTATCATTTCATCCAAGTCACAACTTCCTGTTGCAAGCATTTGGCGGCCGCAGCAATGACCTTGGCGTGTAAGCGGCCTGCAGGTCACAAATTGATTGGACGCCTTATTAGGGGGGCATTGCGCAAAAGACAGCGGGCCACCGAGACCTGCTAGTTAGGCAACGTGGACAAACAAAAAAAACTAAACACCAAATATGGAGTCTTGAAAGCAGGACGCCATTTGTTTGCGCAAAGGCTTTGCCAATCTGGACTTCGACTGTTTCAAGAGCCCCTATCTAAGACGTACGCGCGAGAGGACCCTGGTAAAGAATGCAGCGTAGGCGCAAACCGCTGAGTCAGCAACTCTTTAATCTAAGGGGACGTCTTATCTGAGCGGCGGCCAATCAGCGCAGTTGGATAGCGTCAGGGATTCCAGAGGCCTGCGAGAGAAAACGTGTTCGACTGATGTCAAAGCGACCGGTTGTAGCGCACGGAGACCATAAACGTGGCGGCTGATAACCATCCCGCCGCTTCCTCGGTCAAGTGCGTGCATCAAGGACTTTGTTGGAAAAAGGAGCATGACACTGCACTGATATTTATGTCTAAAGTCGAAAACAAATATTTTAACTGGGGGGCCACATTGAGAGAAAAAATGTGTCTAGGGGGGCCAATGTGTATGTGTGTATAAATGATATATACCGTATTTTTCGGACTATAAGTCGCTCCAGAGTATAAGTCGCACCTGCTGAAAATGCATAATAAAGAATGAAAAAAACATATATAAGTCGCACTGGAGTATAAGTCGCATTTTTGGGGGAAATGTATTTGATAAAAGCCAACACCAAGAATAGACATTTGAAAGGCAATTTAAAATAAATAAAGAATAGTGAACAACAGGCTGAATAAGTGTACGTTATATGAGGCATAAATAACCAACTGAGAACGTGCCTGGTATGTTAAAGGGGAACATTATCACCAGACCTATGTAAGCGTCAATATATACCTTGATGTTGCAGAAAAAAGACCATATATTTTTTTAACCGATTTCCGAACTCTAAATGGGTGAATTTTGGCGAATTAAACGCCTTTCTATTATTCGCTCTCGGAGCGATGACGTCACGTTGTGACGTCACATCAGGAAGCAATCCGCCATTTTCTCAAACACCGCGTCAAATCAGCTCTGTTATTTTCCGTTTTTTCGACTGTTTTCCGTACCTTGGAGACATCATGCCTCGTCGGTGTGTTGTCGGAGGGTGTAACAACACGAACAGGGATGGATTCAAGTTGCACCAGTGGCCCAAAGATGCGAAAGTGGCAAGAAATTGGACGTTTGTTCCGCACACTTTACCGACGAAAGCTATGCTACGACAGAGATGGCAAGAATGTGTGGATATCCTGCGACACTCAAAGCAGATGCATTTCCAACGATAAAGTCAAAGAAATCTGCCGCCAGACCCCCATTGAATCTGCCAGAGTGTGTGAGCAATTCAGGGACAAAGGACCTCGGTAGCACGGCAAGCAATGGCGGCAGTTTGTTCCCGCAGACGAGCGAGCTAAACCCCCTGGATGTCTTGGCTCACACCGTCCCTTATGCCACCGAAGATGATCAAGAGAAGAATATCGACCCTAGCTTGCTGACATCAACTCCAAAACTGGACGGATCAGCTTTCAGGAAAAGAGAGCGGATGAGGGTATGTCTACAGAATATATTAATTGATGAAAATTGGGCTGTCTGCACTCTCAAAGTGCATGTTGTTGCCAAATGTATTTCATATGCTGTAAACCTAGTTCATAGTTGTTAGTTTCCTTTAATGCCAAACAAACACATACCAATCGTTGGTTAGATCGCCGAATTTGTCCTCGCTTTCTCCCGTGTCGCTGGCTGTCGTGTCGTTTGTCGGTTTCGCTTGCATACGTTTCAAACCGATATGGCTCAATAGCTTCAGTTTCTTCGTCAATTTCGTTTTCGCTACCTGCCTCCACACTACAACCATCCGTTTCAATACATGCGTAATCTGTTGAATCGCTTAAACCGCTGAAATCCGAGTCTGAATCCGAGCTAATGTCGCTATAGCTTGCTGTTTTATCCGCCATGTTTGTTTGTGTTGGCATCACTGTGTGACGTCACAGGAAAATGGACGGGTGTATATAACGATGGTTAAAATCAGGCACTCTCAGGGAGAGCATGTCCAAAATTCCAAGCTGCTGTTTTGAGGCAGGTTAAAAAAATAATGCACTTTGTGACTTCAATAATAAATATGGCAGTGCCATGTTGGCATTTTTTTCCATAACTTGAGTTGATTTATTTTGGAACACCTTGTTACATTGTTTAATGCACCCAGCGGGGCATCACAACAAAATTAGGCGTAATAATGTGTTAATTCCACGACTGTATATATCGGTATCGGTAATTAAGAGTTGGACAATATCGGAATATCGGATATCGGCAAAACAGCCATTATTGGACATCTCTAGTAAATAGTCATGAAAATAAAGAAAACGCATTGGAAATGGGAAAGTGTGTCCAAACTTGGCCTGTACTGTAAATAAAAGTTACAAGAAAAATATAAAAATGTTCACTATTCTGTAACTTTCTGACTCCATTCTTGTTTCTTTATTCTTGATATTCACTTACTTTATTTTCATATTTGTTTCCTATCAGACATTGTTAAATGAATACCTGTCTGACAGTGTCAATTCAAACTGAACAATATTACAATTTATTGTTGTTTTTTTTGGTGCAACTCACACTTCTGGAGGTCTCTCCCTTTGAGTTGAGGTAGGCCTTTATGGCTGCCAGGCCTGCGTATTCTCCCTGAGCGCCGCTGGAACACAAAACAAGCGCACCACGCTCATAAAAGTGTCTTACGGGAGTTGATCGTAAGCTTGATCACAAACCAACTGAAAAAAAAAAAAAAATGCTGACCTGTTGGGCTGGAAGGAGATCTTGTCGTAGCCTGTCACCTCACAGAGGTCCTTCTCCAGCTGCTTGAAGAGCTTCTGGTAGCCCTCGGCTTGGTCCAGTGGCACGAAGGGGTGAATGTTGGCAAACTCCCTCCAGGTGATGGGCTGAAGAAACAAATAAAATGGACAAATATCATGACACAATACTGGCAACGAGGCTAATGACTCACCATGAGCTCTGAGGAACTGTTCAGCTTCATTGTGCAGGAGCCCTGAGGAGGATGTTGGAAAACAATCACCGTTGTTGCATCATCAGTTCTGGTTTAAACTGGTTTGTACTGGTGCTGGACTTAGTTCTCACCAGTGGGATCATACTGTGCACCAGCGAGATGTCTTTGTTCTCCAGACGCTTCATGTAACGCACAATGTTTGTCTCCGAGTGGTAACTGAGGAGCCAAAGTCCAGTTAGCTACAGGCTAGCTAACGCTAAACAGGATGCTAGGTAAAAGCTGACAGTGCGTTTCTATATCATACTACTACGTCGTGAGCGACTAAAGATATTAGAGGCCAACTCTTTATTTATGGCCCCAGTATAGATAAAAGTTCACTTTGGCAGCTAACACTGAAGCTTGTTCGCTCAGAAGAACAACGAATCTTGTTAGATAACGTTAGCTATCATGTAAGAGATAATGTTAGCATGAAAGGCTAGTCAATGGAATGGCTAATGATTAAAACAAACAAATACTTGAGTCGCTTTAAAATGTCTACTGTGCTTAAAGGGGAACATTATCACCAGACCTATGTAAGCGTCAATATATACCTTGATGTTGCAGAAAAAAGACCATATATTTTTTTAACCGATTTCCGAACTCTAAATGGGTGAATTTTGGCGAATTAAACGCCTTTCTATTATTCGCTCTCGGGGCGATGACGTCACAACGTGACGTCACATCGGGAAGCAATCCGCCATTTTCTCACTTTCGTCGGTGTGTTGTCAGAGGGTGTAACAACACGAACAGGGACGGATTCAAGTTGCACCAGTGGCCCAAAGATGCAAAAGTGGCAAGAAATTGGACGAAATTTGCTCAAAATACGAGGGTGTGGGGAAAGCCGACGAAACGGTCAGTCGTTTGTTCCGCACACTTTACCGACGAAAGCTATGCTACGACAGAGATGGCAAGAATGTGTGGATATCCTGCGACACTCAAAGCAGATGCATTTCCAACGATAAAGTCAAAGAAATCTGCCGCCAGACCCCCATTGAATCTGCCGGAGTGTGTGAGCAATTCAGGGACAAAGGACCTCGGTAGCACGGCAAGCAATGGCGGCAGTTTGTTCCCGCAGACGAGCGAGCTAAACCCCCTGGATGTCTTGGCTCACACCGTCCCTTATGCCACCGAAGATGATCAAGAGAAGAATATCGACCCTATAGCTTCCCTGGCCTGCTGACATCAACTCCAAAACTGGACAGATCAGCTTTCAGGAAAAGAGAGCGGATGAGGGTATGTCTACAGAATATATTAATTGATGAAAACTTTATTCATTACTCGCGGTTTTACGTAAATTATTATACATGTGTTTACCAATAATTTAGCTTAAAAACTTTTTTTTTTTCAATCATTCGAGTACATTCGGGTAGTCTTGCGTAATGCAGTATTTTGTGTCTATTTAGGTAAGGTTAACCTGAAATCGTGGAAAAATATATGTTTTTAGCATGCCTGAAATGGGCTGTCTGCACTCTGAAAGTGCATGTTGTTGCCAAATTTATTTCATATGCTGTAAACCTAGTTCATAGTTGTTAGTAATTATCTTATCAGACAGTGTTAAGCCGCTGAAATCCGAGTCTGAATCCGAGCTAATGTCGCTATAACTTGCTGTTTGTTTGTATTGGCATCACTATGTGATGTCACAGGAAAATGGACGGGTGTATATAACGATGGTTAAAATCAGGCACTTTGAAGCTTTTTTTAGGGATATTGCGTGACGGGTAAAAGTTTGAAAAAAACTTCGAAAAATAAAATAAGCCACTCGGAACTGATTTTTAATGGTTTTAACCCTTCTGAAATTGTGATAATGTTCCCCTTTAACTTGGTATTGGCTAAACAAAACTGACTATACGAACTCAAAGTTCTTCAGTTCAAACTCCCGACCTGTTGAAGACCTGGTGGGTCAGGTACTTGCTGGTCCTCTTGAAAGGACTTCCCATGATGCCCTTTGACCGCTCGCCCATTTGCTCAGCGATCAGCTCCTAAAAACCAAAGCAAAACTGGTCACATCCAAGGCCAAAAGCAATAAATATTTCACATAGTTTGAAGCATCTTTAACATACAGCGGAGGATTCACAGCCAAAGACCCAGAGCAAGTCGTCCAGGTCTCGTTCAGTCACGGTCTCGTCCAACGATACGCCCAACTGTGAAGACCAACAAGAAATAAAAAAACAACGCCACAGGACAACCAAACCAGACCCCTATTGTTTCATGGAGGGTGGACGGACTGAGACCTATGATGCTCGTTCAAGTCAGCCAGGACCTTTGCGTAAAAAAAAGCTCCAAGATCTTCTCAGTCCTGACTGAAGAATGAAGTTTCTGGTGGCCTTAACCAGCTGAAGTACTCTCCGCAGAGATACCATGCCATACCACACCAACCTTATTTATAAAGCCCTTTAAAAACAACCACAGTTGAAGAACAAAGGGCTGTACACCACAAAGAAATAGAGGCAAAGGACAGACCAAAAAAGAACATTTAAAACAGAAGTAAAATACACATTGAAAAAGAAAATACAAATTATTCTAAGAACAATTTGTTAGATAAAAAGCAGTTAAAAAGAGTTAAAAAAGTTAAAAACAGTTTAAAGTCTCATGCTGGGTTAAAAGCCAGTGAATAAAAATGGGTTTTAAGAAGGGTCTTAAAAGTAACCAAAGAAGGGGCCTGTCTCACATGGAGAGGGAGATGGTGCCAGAGTTTGGGACCCACAACAAGAGAAGGCCCTGTCCCCTCGAAGCTTGCGCTTTGATTTGGGTACCTCCAAGGTCAGCAGATCAACTGACCTGAGGGACCGGGTGGGGGCATAGAGGTGGAGCAGCTCAGAGAGGCCTGCGTCCGAACGCAGAACGCAGGGACACGGCTTACAAAACAACAGGACGGGAGAAGGGAGTCTAAGGTGTTGACATTTTGTGGTATCCCCTTGACAAAGCCGCCGTCCCTCCTCTAGTTCTCGGATACTACCTCTGGACCTGAAAAATGTATACGTCCAGTTTGATTCCGTCTTGATACTGTTCACACGGAATGACAACCCCAAAAAATAAATGCAGAATATTGTTTTTTTAAAAGTGGTTTTAGTTTGACCCCACTAGGATCGTAGCTTAGGCATTCAAGCCCTTAATATGTCAACCTGTTACATGCCAAACACAACTGGGGCGCAGAATGTCTCATGGATTCCTCCCTGGCGAAGGCACACAAAAAGAGTCATGGAAGAGACTTAAGTCTCCCAAGTGGCCAGGGACAAACACCTCTGTCTACCTCTGGTCAAACTGCACGAGGTGGTCTGGACAAAGGAAGTCTAGACACCATTGCTTAGAGACTGCTTTTCTCGTGTGCACGACTGAGACTAAAGGAAATGGATGGCGGAACACTTGCGGTAGTGAAGTCAATCGTGGTTTGTAGGAAAAAAAACAATGCCAGTCCTTACCAGTCCCTCAGAGTAGGCCCTCAGGTTGATCTGCCTCTGCGCGGCTCTCTCCAAGATGTCCTTGGCTGCCACGCCACAGCTGACCTTGAGCGTGTCAAAGAACATCTCGCTGTGAAGCCGGTGCCCCGCTCTCTTTAGACCTAAACGATGCCACGATTATCTACTCCTCAGTCTATACTTTCCCAATCCAATCGAGCGAACCAACCTTACCCTCGGCAAGGATCAGGGTGGCGTTGTGCGTCCTCTCCGCAATGTGCTTAAGTCCTTGGGGACCGTGGTAGAGTGCGAACATTGCAGCCATGTTGGCCAGCAGTGCCTAGTCGTTGAAGGTTGGACGGCGTAGGAAAGTTAATCAAATCCGGACCAAAAACACGGTGTAGTTCTAAGTCAGCGTTACCTGAGCTGTGCAGATGTTGCTGGTTGCTTTGTCTCTCCGAATGTGCTGCTCTCTGGTCTGCAGCGCAAGCCGAAACACTTCCTTGCCTGCCGCGTCCCTACAATGTCAATGCAACCTTTAACACCTCATACAGTTTGTTCTGGGTATCCGTCTGGGTATCCCCACCTGGTGACCCCGACCATTCTTCCGGGCATCATCCGGACCAGGTTTTCTCTGACGGAGAAGAAGGCAGCGTGAGGACCCCCATAGCAGAGAGGCACTCCGAACCTCTGGGAGCTTCCGAGCGCAATGTCCACGCCAAACTCGCCGGGAGGACGCAGCACGCAGAGCGCCAAGAGATCAGTGGCGCAGCAAGCCAAGGCCTGGAAATGTGTAGAAGGGCTCAGCTCAGGCAGTTCCCGCTTTTTACAATCGTACCTTTTCGTTTTTGGTCTCACCCCGCCTTTATGCGCACGATCCACAAGGGCGGTGAAGTCTTCCACTCGGCCATCGGTATCGGGATACTGAAACAACACGCCGCTGATGTCTTTTCCGCTGAAGTCCATCTCGTGAGGTAGCTTCAGCACCGTCTTGACGCCGATGTAGCTGAAACATCGGGGGGCGGGGGGGGAAGCAACATCGGTGGAGCCCTTTTAGAAAAAAACACTTTCGCTTGGCGGTGTCCCTTACTTGGCCCGAGTCTGCACCACAGCAATAGTCTGAGGGTGACAACGTGGGTCAATGTAAAAGGTTCTTCTTTTGTTCTGTCTGGGAGAAAAACACCGAGGGGTCACACATGTCTTGATTGAAACCAGAACTTTGAAGCTATTCCAGGACTGTTGGGCGAATACCTGTGGCAGAGCTGCATGGCCTCGGCCGCGGCTGTCCCCTCGTCCAACAGTGAGGCGTTGGCCATGGACAGGCCTGTGATGTCACAGATCATCGTCTGGTAATTTAGGAGAGACTCCAGGCGGCCTTGGGACACCTCAGGCTGGTAGGGTGTGTACTGGGTCACCCTGTGGACAATAAATACTTAACACTGCGTAGCACTAGGAAGAGCTTATGGACTGTACAGCTGGTCTTGGAATGATGATAAGCTCAGTAGAAATGATGCCAAAGAGACTTGTGACTTCACTTTAGGTCCACTCGTGCAGCCACCAGACCGGCGGTCATCTCAGGTCGCGCACTCACCAGCCGGCATTCTCCAGGAGGTTCCGCTGGATGGGCGGTGGCATGGAACAGCTGTAGTACCCCATACCGATGTAGGAACGCCAAACCTTGTTCTTGGACGCGATCTTGTACAGCGACTCTAGGATTTCATTCTCACCTGAGGAAGATAAATTCAGCATTATGTTGCCATGTTGGGACAAACTTAAGTTTTTACAGTAAAAATAGTAGTATGTTTTTTCCATTTATAGAATTACACTATAAAAACATCGACTGTAGATTTTATGGTAAAAAAAATGAAGACGGCTAAGTAAAACTAACAGTGGTACCATTTTTAAATTTACAGTAATTTGCTGTAAAAATGGTCGTCGATTTTACAGTAAAAATATGACAGTTCAGTCACCAGAATTTTATCGTAAAAATAACAGAGGTATCGTTTTTCTAGATTTTTAACGTAAAAAAAAAAAACAGTGGCATCGTTTTTCTACAATTTTACCGTAAAAATAATAGTGGTACTGTGTTTCTGTTTGCAGGAAATACACTGGTAAAACAACAACTGTAGATTTTATGGTAAAATAAACGGCTCAGTTGCCAGAATTTTACCGTAAAAATAACAAATGGTACCGTTTTTAAATTTACAGTAATTCGCTGTAAAACAGTCGTAGATTTTACGGTAAAAATCTGACATTTAAAACTGACAGTGGTATCGTTTTTACAGAATTTTACTGTAAAAATAATAGTGGTACCGTTTTTCCATTTACAGGAATACACTGGTAAAACAACTGTAGATTTTATGGTAAAAAAAACCCAAAACAGCTCAGTCGCCAGAATTTTAACTTAAAAATAACAGTGGTATCGTTTTTCAGGATTTTTACCGTAAAAACAATAGTTGTACTGTTTGTAAATTTAATACACTGGTAAAACAACAACTGATTTTATGTTTTTAAATGGTAAAAGAAACAGCTGAACTGCCAGAATTTTACCGGTAAAAATAACAGTGGTACCGTTTTTAAATTTACAGTAATTCGCTGTAAAACGGTCGTTGATTTTACGGTAAAAATCTGACATTTAAGTCACCAGAATTGTACCCTAAAAAGAACAGTGGTGCCTATTTTAAATTTACAGTAATTCGCTGTAAAAACAGTCATTGAATTTACGGTAAAAATCTGACATTTAAGTCACCAGAAATTTTACCGTAAAAATAACAGTGGTATCGTTTTCCGGAAAATAATAGTGTAAATAATAGTATTGTTTTTCCATTTACTGGAATACTCTTGTAAAACAACAACTGTAGATTTGATAGTAAAAAAAAAAAAAAAAGACATCTCAGTCGCCAGAATTTTTTCTTAAAAATATCAGTGGTATCGTTTTTTAAATTTACAGTAATTTGCTCTAAAAACAGTCATTGATTTTACGGTACAAATTTGATATTTAAGTCACCAGAATTTTACCCTAAAAATAACAGTGGTACCTATTTTTAATTTACAGTAATTCGCTGTAAACACAGTCGTTGATTTTACGGTAAAAATCTGACATTAAAGTCACCAGAATTTTACTCTAAAAATAACAGTGGGATCGTTTTTTCCGGAAAATAATAGTGTTGTTTTTCCATTTACAGGAATACTTTGGTAAAACAACTGTAGATTTTATGATAAAATAAACCCAGCTCAGTTGCAGAATAACAGTGGTATTGTTTTTCTGGAAAATAATAGTGTTGTTTTTCCATTTACAGGAATACTCTTGTAAAACAACAACTGTAGATTTGATGGTAAAAAAAAAAAACAGCTCAGTCGCCAGAATTTTTTCTTAAAAATAACAGTGGTATCGTTTTTAAATTTACAGTAATTCGCTGTAAAAATAGTCAATTTTACAGTAAAAATCTGACATTTAAGTCACCAGAATTTTACTCTAAAAATAACAGAGGTACCGTTTTTAAATTTACAGTAATTCGCTGTAAAAACGGTCGTTGATTTTACGGTAAAAATCTGCCATTTAAATCATCAGAATTTTACCCGAAAAATAACAGTGGTACCTATTTTTAATTTACAGTAATTCGCTGTAAAAACGGTCATTGATTTTACGGTAAAAATCTGCCATTTAAATCATCAGAATTTTACCCGAAAAATAACAGTGGTACCTATTTTTAATTTACAGTAATTCGCTGTAAAAACGGTCGTTGATTTTACGGTAAAAATCTGACATTTAAGTCACCAGAATTTTACTCTAAAAATAACAGAGGTACCGTTTTTAAATTTACAGTAATTCGCTGTAAAAACGGTCGTTGATTTTACGGTAAAAATCTGCCATTTAAATCATCAGAATTTTACCCGAAAAATAACAGTGGTACCTATTTTTAATTTACAGTAATTCGCTGTAAAAACGGTCATTGATTTTACGGTAAAAATCTGACATTTAAGTCACCAGAATTTTATCCTAAAAATAACAGTGGTATCGTTTTTTTAGGATTTTTACCGTACAAATAATAGTGGTACTGTTTTTAAAATTTCAGGAAACACACTGGTCAAAACAACTGATTTTAGGTTTTTAATAGTAAAAGAAACAGCTGAGTTGCCAGAATTTTACCGGTAAAAATAACAGTGGTACTTATTTTAAATTTACAGTAATTTGCTGTAAAATCAGTCGTTGATTTTACGGTAAAAATCTGCCATTTAAGTCATCAGAATTTTACTCTAAAACAGTGGTATCGTTTTTCCGGAAAATAATAGTGTTGTTTTGTCATTTACAGGAATACTCTGGTAAAACAACAACTGTAGATTTGATGGTAAAAAAAAACAGCTCTGTCGCTAGAATTTTTTCTTAAAAATAACAGTGGTATCGTTTTTAAATTTACAGTAATTCGCTGTAAAATTAGTCGATTTTACAGTAAAAATCTGACATTTAAGTCACCAGAATTTTACCCTAAAAATAACAGTGGTAGCGTTTTTCCGGAACATAATAGTGTTGTTTTTCCGTTTACAGGAATACTCTTGTAAAACAACAACTGTAGATTTGATGGTTAAAAAAAACAGCTCTGTCGCCAGAATTTTTTCTTAAAAATAACAGTTATATCGTTTTTAAATTTACAGTAATTCCCTGTAAAAATAGATTTTGCCCTAAAAAACTGGCAATTTAGTCACTAAAATTACACAACAAAAATAACAGTAAATTTACAGTAATTTGCAGTTAAAACTACTGCAAATTTTGAGGTAAAATTCTGGCAACTGAGCTGCCAGTTTTTACAGTAAAATCTACCGATGTTTTGTTACAATGTAGCATACAGAAAGACTTGAAGTCATATAATCATTTCACAAATAATGAATAACGGACATTTAGTTGCCAAGTCTTGCTTGATTGTTTTTCAATCAATCTTGCTCAAATTTTACACACCTGTGCTCGTCAGTCCGCCTGAGGTGTGTAAACAATTTGTGGGAATTTGGCTAAAGCCCCTGAGGTAGAGCGCATTGAGCGGTGTGAGAAATTTCAAGTCAATCCGACCTATTAGGGGTCCAGTTTCAGGGTTTAAAAAGGGTTTTGCCAGACAAATAACGGCCCAGGCAACATGTTTTGATGACTGTTCAGCCTTGTGAGCGCAGTAGAACGTTACACAATCATGTGAACAAGGGGTATTTTTGCACTATTGCTCCATCTGCAAAAGCACACTACCTCTTACTGGCCGTTATGTCAAATTATTTGACGAGCAGAACTTGATCACGTGTGCTGCAGGACTAACAGGATTAAATGTAAAAAAAGATCCCAAAGAGGCGCATCAAAGCAGATTAAAGATGGGAGAAGCGAGAGAGGAAATGAGGACATTTTTGTTTGCAAACATCCAGAAAAGAGCTCGATCTATACAGCGTGGGTTCTTTTTTTTTTTTTTTTTTTTTTTAACCCGACTGAGCTTTGTCAAAGCACGGCTGAGATTCCTTTGGCCTTTCTGGTTGCCTAGCAACGCCAAGGCATAGACAATGGCGCCCCATCTGAACTACTACTGCTTTAGGACGACGCTGAGTGGATATTTTACAGGCGAATAAGAGTTGCTTCAGTTCTGATAAGGTGTGCTACGTTAAAAAAAAAAACACAAAAAAAACTATACAAATGTATTTTTAACGTGTTTGGCTTGTGCTTGTTTGAGCAGGAGCGAGTGATTCGGTGCCATCCAGGAGGTCCATTGTTGTTCGGGAGAGAATCCCATTGCAAGCTTTGCAAAGCCAAGCTCCCCCCTCCTAAAAAAAAAAAGCTGAACAAGCACAGCTTCCGGTTTTCTAGTTGCATTGCGAAACCTGCATGACTGAAAGGAGGGGGCGAGGCCAAAACATCAGGTGACACATCCCCCGTTAAAAAGGTTAATCATTCTTACTGTTGCATTTATGGCCGCCACGTCGCTACACATTAGTTAAATATCAAACTTGGCTCATATAGAGTCAATAAATACACAATAGAGCCACAGGTGTCTAACACTCATTCATTGTACCATAGACTTAAAGGCCTACTGAAAGCCACTACTACCGACCACGCAGTCTGATAGTTTATACATCAATGATGAAATCTTAACATTGCAACACATGCCAATACGGCCGGGTTAGCTTACTAAAGTGCAATTTTAAATTTTGCGCGAAATATCCTGCTGAAAACGTCTCGGTATGATGACGTCAGCGCGTGACGTCACGGATTGTAGAGGACATTTTGGGACAGCATGGTGGCCAGCTATTAAGTCGTCTTGTTTTCATCGCAAAATTCCACAGTATTCTGGACATCTGTGTTGGTGAATCTTTTGCAATTTGTTCAATGAACAATGGAGACAGCAAAGAAGAAAGCTGTAGGTGGGAAGCGGTGTATTGCGGCCGACTGCAGCAACACAAACACAGCAGGTGTTTCATTGTTTACATTCCGGAAAAGATGACAGTCAAGCTTTACCATTGGCCTGTGGAGAACTGGGACAACAGAGACTCTTACCAGGAGGACTTTGAGTTGGATACGCAGACACAGTACCGTGAGTACGCATGCAGCTGCGGCTTCCAAACATTTGATCGCTTGCCCGTACGTGCGTGCCGCTATGTGCATGTCACGAATGTAACTTTGGGGAAATATATGTGCTGTATGAACTTTGGGAGGTGAACTGTACTTTGGGCTGTGGGATTGAGTGTGTTGTGCAGGTGTTTGAGTTGTATTGGCGGGTTATATGGATGGGAGGGGGGAGGTGTTTGTTATGCGGGATTAATTTGTGGCATATTAAATATAAGCCTGGTTGTGTTGTGGCTATGTGGCTAATAGAGTATATATATGTCTTGTGTTTATTTACTGTTTTAGTCATTCCCAGCTGAATATCAGGTCCCACCCGCCTCTCACAGCATCTTCCCTATCTGAATCGCTCCCACTGCCCTCTAGTCCTTCACTCTCACTTTCCTCATCCACGAATCTTTCATCCTCGCTCAAATTAATGGGGAAATCATCGCTTTCTCGGTCCGAATCGCTCTCGATGCAGGTGGCCATGATTGTAAACAATGTGCGGATGTGAGGAGCTCCACAACCTGTGACGTCACGCTACTTCCGGTACAGGCAAGTTTTTTTATCAGCGACCAAAAGTTGCGAACTTTATCATCGATGTTCTCTACTAAATCCTTTCAGCAAAAATATGGCAATATCGCGAAATGATCAAGTATGACACATAGAATGGACCTGCTATCCCCGTTTAAATAAGAAAATCGCATTTCAGTAGGCCTTTAAAATACATATACACACATACATATATATATTCACAGATACATATATAAATACATATATATTTAGATAAATACATATGAACAAACATATATTCATACAGTATGTATACACACACATATATATATAAATACGTATGAACACATACATATGCATATATATACACACTCACATGTATAAACACACACACAGTATATGATATATATATATATATATATATATATATACACACACATACATAAATATGTATGAACACATACATATATATACACACACAGTGTATAATTAATATTAATATATATATATATATACACACACACACACACACACATATATACACATGTATACACACACATATATACACACAAATATGTATGAACACATACATATATATATACACACATATACACATATATATATATATATATATATATATGGTACACATTTGTAAATATATACACACACATGTACACATTATTATACACATATCTAAACACACACACAAATACATATATATTCATACATATATACATGTGTCTAACAATAAATTTTTCATGAAACAAAACAAATCCAAATTTTTAAAAGCAAAAAAGGAAGTTTGTCTTCAGCTGCAGAATCGGTAGGATGACTGAGTTAAATACACAAATGCTGCCTGTTCTAAGAAAAAAATCAGCAATGTGAATATCACCTGCTAATTGATTGGGCACACCTAAATGAACTGTATTTAAAAATGTTTAAAAATTCTGCTTTAAATAAAAATGAAGCGCTCATAGAAACGCTTTGTGTTTTTTTCCATGTATCTAAATAAGTCAAATATTACATGATGCTCGGCAAACTACAATAATAATAATAATATTAAGGGCTGTCACATTTAACGCTTTAACTCATGCGATTAATCATGTATTAAAGCAGATTAATCACCCAATTTATTTTGACTGTCCATCCTTTACTTTAAGCGCAGCAGACTGCGGCCGGTGTGCTCGCTGGCAAATTTTGCTTTTTGATACACCCGGACGCTACTTTAGATAAAACAGTTACCAACATACAGGATGTACATTTAAATAAGACCTTTAAAAAATACTTGTGTATGACATTCTGACAGTAAAATGTCATTTATGTCATGCTATATATAGGTGTCTTATTGTAAAGTGAATTATATTATGCAAGGAATTAATTTGATGTGATTAAATTGGGACTAATCACATTTCAAAAGTGTGATTAATCCAGTGCTTCAGAATTGTTTTCTATTTCCTCCCCTAGAAAAAAAAAAGATCCTTATTACCATTAAAGACAACAAAAAAGGATAGAAGTAATGATCAACTTACAATAAACAATAACTTTAACATTGTTTTTTAGTCTGTAACATAAAATATTTATAATTGTAACAATTTACCTAAAATAAAATACAAATCCTTATAAGATAACAAACACTTAATATCAATGGATAGACCTTAAGTTTATCAACAGAATTAAGCGTTAAAAGTAAAATATATATATATGTTCACATATGACTTACTTTTAACAATTTAAAAAGTGGGACCCTCTAGGTTCCAAGGGTCTTCTACTGTCGTTTTTTTAATCTAAAACAGTCAATGCTCAAACAATTATTATGAATCAAAATCAATGTTGTTGTGAATTATTGACCTCTGTTTAAGGCTCCAACTATTTCACATCAAATATTTGACTTCTGAGTTTTTGGGGAAACATTGCATAGTTTTTCTTTATGCCATACAACAAAATGTTTTTCTTTGACAAAAAGGGTATAAAATTTACAAAAACATAAAACAATAACAAAAACTTATTCTCAGATTTAGGCATTGAAAGTAAAAAAAAAAAAATAATTAATGTATGATTTACTTTTAACACTTTTATTAGTGGGACCCTTAAAAGGTCCATGGGACTTCTAATGTCATTTTTTTTATTATTTAAAACGGTCAATGTTCAAACCATTTTTATGAATCAAAATCAATGTTGTTGTCAATTATTGACCTATTCAAGGCTCCAATTACTTCACATCATATATTTGAAGTTTGAATTTTGGGGCTGGGGGGATTCTGCATAGTGTGTTTTTGCTCTTGCAAATAAAATGTGTTTCTTTTGACAAAAAGGGTATAAAACGTAAGAAAACATAGAAAAGTTGATATCAATGGATGGATCTGAAATTGATCTAGAGAGCATTTAAGCATTGAAAGTAAAAAGGGGTCCTCGGACGTATAACGTTCACAACATTGAAGGATTCCCTGAGGGTTAAATAAACTAATTTAAAATTATTTCAAATTGAATAGCAACGTTAATTCAGGCACACAATATATTAAACCTTTTAACCTACAAAACAAAAATGAATGAAACAAAAAAAATTGTTTTTAATCAAAATGAGGAAGTCAGGATTAATGACTACAATGACCTCGTTTCGAAGCAGGGTTTGAAGCCTGATACTGATAAAGCACCCCTTCTACCGCGCCCTCCCAGGTGGGCCTGCCCCACTATTTGAAAAGAACTGGATTCATCTGATTTTCAAAATTAATCGTCTGACAGCATTAATATTCAAAGTTCATTAAATTATGCAAGCAAGTAATTTACTGCATGTGATCAATCGTGACTAATCAATTCTAAAGAGTGATTAATCTGATTTTAAAAATTAATCGTTTGACAACATTAACATTTAAAGTTCATTAAATAATGCAAGCAAGTAATATAGTGCGTGTGATTAATCACAATTCTAAAGTGTGATTAATCTGATTTTTTAAATTAATAATTTGACAGCATTAATATTTAAAGTTCATTAAATTATGCAAGCAAGTAATTTACTGCACGTGATTAATCACAATTCTAAAGTGCGATTAATCTGATTTTTAAAATTAATCATTTAACAGCATTAATATTTAAAGTTAATACAATTTTGCAAGCAAGTAATTAACTGCACGTGATTAATCATGATTAATCACAATTCTAAAGAGTGATTCATCTGATTTTAAAAATTAATCGTTTGACAACTAACATTTAAAGTTCATTAAATTATGCAAGCAAGTAATATAGTGCACGTGATTAATCTGATTTTAAAATGTAATCATTTGACAGCATTATTATTTAAAATTCATTAAATTATGCAAGCAAGTAATTTACTGCACATGATTAATTACAATTTTAAAGTGTGATTAATCTGATTTAAAAAATTAACCATTAGACAGGATTAATATTTAAAGTTCATTAAATTATGCAAGACAGACATTTTGGGTTGATGCACTAGTTGAAAGTGTATCGTGTGTTTTTTTCTATGTTGATTTAATTTTTTTAAAATAAAATAAAATAAAAAAATATGCAAGACAGTAATTTACTGCATGTGATTAATCACAATTCTAAAGAGTGATTATTCTGATTTAAAAAAATAATCGTTGGGCAACATTAACATTTAAAGTTCATTAAATGATGCAAGCAAGTAATATAGTGCACGTGAGTAATCGTGATTGATCAATTCTAAAGAGTGATTAATCCGATTTAAAAAAATAATCGTTTGACAACAACAACATTTAAAGTTCATTTAAATTATGCAAGCAATATAGTGCACGTGATAAACCACACATCTAAAGTGTGATTAATCTGATTTTTTAAATTCATATTTAAAGTTTATTAAATTATGCAAGAAAGTAATGTACTGCACATGATTAATCTGATTTTAAAAAATTAATCGTTTGACAACATTAACATTTAAAGTTCATTAAATGATACAAGTAATATAGTGCGCGTGATTAATCGTGATTAATCAATTCTAAAGAGTGATTAATCTGATTTTTTTAAATAATCGTTTGACAACATTAACATTTAAAGTTCATTAAATTATGCAATCGATAAAGTGCACCTGATTAATCACAATTCTAAAGTATGATTAATCTGATTTTTAAAATTAATATTTAAAGTTCATTAAATTATGCAAGAAAGTAATGTACTGCAAATGATTAATCTGATTTAAAAAAATAATCATTTGACAACATTAACATTTAAAGTTCATTAAATTATGCAAGCAATATAGTGCACGCGATTAATCACATCTAAAGTGTGATTAATCTGATTTTGAAATTTCATATTTAAAGTTCATTAAATTATGCAAGCAAGTAATTTACTGCACATGATTAATCTGATTTTAAAAATTAATCATTTGACAACATTAACATTTAAAGTTAATTGAATGATGCAAGCAAGTAATATAGTGCACGTGATTAATCAATTCTAAAGAGTGATTAATCTGATTTTTAAAAATAATCGTTTGACAACATTAACATTTAAAGTTCATTAAATTATGCAAGCATTTTAGTGCACGCGATTAATTAATTCTAAAGAGTGATTGAGTACCTTGAAGGTAGAAAAGCGCTATACAAGTACAACCCATTTATCATTTATTAATTTGATTTTTTTTAAATAATTGTTTGACAATATTAACATTTAAAGTTCATTAAATTATGCAAGCAATATAGTGCACGTGATTAATCAATTCTAAAGAGTGATTAATCTGATTTTTTAAAAATAATCGTTTGACAACATTAACATTTAAAGTTCATTAAAGTATGCAAGCAATATAGTGCACCTGATTAATCACAATTCTAAAGTGTGATTAATCTGATTTTCAAAATTAATATTTAAAGTTCATTAAATTATGCAAGAAAGTAATGTACTGCACATGATTAATCTGATTTAAAAAAATAATCGTTTGACAACAGTAACATTTAAAGTTCATTAAATGATGCAAGCAAGCAATATAGTGCACATGATTAATCTGATTTTAAAAATTAATCGTTTTACAACATTAACTTTTAAAGTTCATTGAATGATGCGAGCAAGTAATATAGTGCACGTGATTAATCAATTCTAAAGAGTGATTAATCTGATTTTTTAAAATAATCGTTTGACAACATTAACATTTAAAGTTAATTAAATTATGCAAGCATTTTAGTGCACGTGATTAATTAATTCTAAAGAGTGATTCATTTGATTTAAAAAAATAACTGTTTGACAATATTAACATTTAAAGTTCATTAAATTATGCAAGCAATATAGTGCACATGATTAATTGTGATTAATCAATTCTAAAGAGTGATTAATCTGATTTAAAAAAAATAATCGTTTGACAACATTAACATTTAAAGTTCATTAAATTATGCAAGCAATATAGTGCACGTGATAAACCACACATCTAAAGTGTGATTAATCTGATTTTTTAAATTCATATTTAAAAGTTCATTAAATTATGCAAGAAAGTAATGTACTGCACATGGTTAATCTGATTTTTAAAATTAATCGTTTGACAACATTAACATTTAAAGTTCATTAAATTATGCAAGCAATATAGTGCACGTGATTAATCAATTCTAAAGAGTGATTAATCTGATTTTTTAAATTCATATTTAAAGTTTATTAAATTATGCAAGAAAGTAATGTACTGCACATGATTAATCTGATTTAAAAAAAATCATTTGACAACATTAACATTTAAAGTTCATTAAAATATGCAAACAATATAGTGCACGTGATTAATCAATTCTAAAGAGTGATTAATCCGATTTAAAAAAATAATCGTTTGGCAACATTAACATTTAAAGTTCATTAAATTATGCAAGCAATATAGTGCACGTGATTAATCACAATTCTAAAGTGTGATTAATCTGATTTTTAAAATTAATATTTAAAGTTAATTAAATTATGCAAGCAATATAGTGCACGTGATTAATCAATTCTAAAGAGTGATTAATCCGATTTTAATCTTTTGACAACATTAACATTTAAAGTTAATTAAATTATGCAAGCAATATAGTGTACACGGTTAATCACACATCTAAAGTGTGGTTAATCTGATTTTTTTAAATTCATATTTAAAGTTCATTAAATTATGCAAGCAATTTACTGCACATGATTAATCGGATTTAAAAAAATAATCGTTTGACAACAGTAACATTTAAAGTTCATTAAATGATGCAAGCAAGTAATATAGTGCACGTGATTAATGTAATTATAAAAAGTTATTCTTTGACATTAGAATTAGCAAATTAGCACATACTGTACAGGAACAACCGACATCCATCCTGCATCCATGAGCACCATAGCTCAAGCTTATTATAAAGAACATCATTTATTTGGTGCATGACGTAATGTTTGAGGAAGTAAAGCAAGCAGATGCCACTCATGTCACCTTATTAGGAGCCCCTTGGGCTGTGATGTAATGTGACCGCTGGAACCAGATTGAACTGGACTTGGAACTTTTACACTCCGCTTGCCATCCTCCTATGAGCCTCCCCATCAGCACATTGGTGCCGCTTGCCCACTTTTCGGCGAAAACAACTCCTAATATGTTCAAAGGAAGACTTAAAGCAAGGAGGGGCTGAGCGCAGACAACAATGGAGCTGCAGCCTACATTTCAAGCTCACCGTAAAAATACAAATAAACCCTCGTTTTCATTGCATGAACAAATAAAAGGCGTGCGTCGTTTCATGCATTGGAAATGAAAAGTAAAGATTAAAAAAAATGGAGTCAACTTACAGACTGGGTCGTCCAGCTTCATGCTCTGCCTCATGCGAATGGAGGATGGCACCGTGCTTTCTATCAGCTGCCCGATGGACTGATGGAAGATATATTTCCTTATTTGTAAACAATATACTTTTACAACATTGACGTGTTGTGGTTATACGTACCTCCAGTCCCAGCACGTCCAGCATGTCCCTCTTCTCCCGCTCACCTGGCCCGATGTGCCGCTCCGCGAAGTCGTCATGCCTGGGCAGGATTCTCTCGATGCGCCGCGAGCTGACGGACGCGGAGGTCCGCACGCCGCGCGTTGCCAGGGACGCCCAGCCCGCGGAGGAGCCCGATTCCCGGCAGCCGAGCTTCCAGAGCACGCGGCTCTTGGAAGTCACATGCCGACTCCGACTCGCCGACTTGGCCGCGAAGATGCCCCACGACATGGCGCAGCTTTGCATCTTGTTGCGGGGTGGGGAAGGGGGGGGGGGGGGGACAAATTTCAAAATAAAAGAAAAATTAAAAAAAAAAAGTCCGGTAGAGTGCGCGCTGGTCCCCGCAGGAAGAGTGTGACTCTACCGCTGCTGCTGCTGCTGCTTGATCACTTCCCACTTCCGACCACAGAGTTTATACAAGTGCAAGTTGCTCAAGGGCGGACCAATCGGAGGGCGGGAGCGTTGTGACGTCACGACGGGCCCATAAACAGCTGCTCAACTTCCTCACTTGCCCAACCCTCCCAAATAGGAGATGAAAAAAACAACTATTTTCACTTCCAGAATTATTTCATTATTAATTTCCATCCCCTCGACCTGATAATGACATCCAATATCATCGTTTTCATCCTCCGGTTGTCGTTAAAGGTGCTTTATTGTGCATACCCTTTTTAATTATGAGCCCCCCGAACAAAAGAGCCATTTTATCATCTTGCGCTTGTTTGCTCCACTTTTGGAAGAAAAGTCGCTCTTTTGAAGTCGCGGCCTTTCATGACATCATAAAGTCAAAACAAGCTCAACAAGACACTTCCAGATAAGGCGAGCTTAGTGTATGAAAAGGCTTTGCTACACATCTTGAAATGATGTTGCTGTTTAAATGTAAGTGCGAGCTTAGTGTATACAAAGGCTTTGCTACACATCTTGAAATGATGTTGCTGTTTGAATGTAAGTGCAATGTTAGTTAATAGTGAGCTAAAGTGTAAACTAACGCTTAGGCGAGCTTAGTGTATAAAAAGGCTTTGCTACACATCTTGAAATTATGTTGCTGTTTAAATGTAAGTGCAATTTTAGCACTTTAGCTCACATAGCTATGCTAATGTCGCCGACGCTTAGGCGAGCTTAGTGTATAAAAAAGGCTTTGCTACACATCTTAAAATGATGTTGCTGTTTAAATGTAAGTGCAATGTTAGCGACATTAGCATAGCTATGTGAGCTAAAGTGCTAACGCTTAGGCGAGCTTAGTGTATAAAAAGGCTTTGCTACACATCTTGAAATTATGTTGCTGTTTAAACGTAAGTGCAGTGTTAGCACTTTAGCTCACATAGCTATGCTAATGTCACCAACGCTTAGGCGAGCTTAGTGTATAAAAAGGCTTTGCTACACATCTTGAAATTATGTTGCGGTTTGAATGTAAGTGCAATGTTAGCACTTTAGCTCACATAGCTATGTTAATGTCGCCAAGCTTAGTGTATAAAAGGCTTTGCTACACATCTTAAAATGATGTTGCTGTTTAAATGTAAGTGCAATGTTAGCAACATTAGCGTAGCTATGTGAACTAAAGTGCTAACGCTTAGGCGAGCTTAGTGTGTAAAAAGGCTTTGCTACACATCTTAAAATGATGCTGCTGTTTAAATGTAAATGCAATGTTAGCAACATTAGCATAGCTATGTGAGCTAAAGTGCTAACATTTAGGCGAGCTTAGTGTATAAAAAGGCTTTGCTACACATCTTGAAATTATGTTGCTGTTTAAAAATGTAAGTGCAACGTTAGCACTTTAGCTTACGTAGTTATGCTAATGTTGCTACTGCTTAGGCGAGCTTAGTGTATAAAAAGGCTTTGCTACACATCTTGAAATTATGTTGCTGTTTAAAAATGTAAGTGCAACTTTAGCACTTTAGCTTACGTAGTTATGCTAATGTTGCTACTGCTTAGGCGAGCTGAGCGTATAAAAAGGCTTTGCTACACATCTTGAAATGATGTTGCGGTTTAAATGCAAGTGCAATGTTAGCACTTTAGCTCACATAGCTATGCTAATGTCGCCAAGCTTAGTGTATAAAAGGCTTTGCTACACATCTTGAAATGATGCTGCTGTTTAAATGTAAGTGCAATGTTAGCAACATTAGCGTAGCTATGTGAACTAAAGTGCTAACGCTTAGGCGAGCTTAGTGTGTAAAAAAAGCTTTTATACATCTTAAAATGATGTTGCTGTTTAAATGTAAGTGCAATGTTAGCAACATTAGCATAGCTATGTGAGCTAAAGTGCTAACATTTAGGTGAGCTTAGTGTATAAAAAGGCTTTGCTACACATCTTGAAATTATGTTGCTGTTTAAAAATGTAAGTGCAATGTTAGCACTTTAGCTTACATAGTTATGCTAATGTTGCTACTGCTTAGGCGAGCTGAGCGTATAAAAAGGCTTTGCTACACATCTTGAAATGATGTTGCGGTTTGAATGTAAGTGCAATGTTAGCACTTTAGCTCACATAGCTATGCTAATGTCGCCAAGCTTAGTGTATAAAAGGCTTTGCTACACATCTTGAAATGATGCTGCTGTTTAAATGTAAGTGCAATGTTAGCAACATTAGCGTAGCTATGTGAACTAAAGTGCTAAAGCTTAAGCGAGCTTAGTGTGTAAAAAAGCTTTGCTACACATCTTAAAATGATGCTGCTGTTTAAATGTAAGTGCAATGTTAGCAACATTAGCATAGCTATGTGAGCTAAAGTGCTAACATTTAGGCGAGCTTAGTGTATAAAAAGGCTTTGCTACACATCTTGGAATTATGTTGCTGTTTAAAAATGTAAGTGCCATGTTAGCATTTTAGCTTATATAGCTATGCTAATGTTGCTAACAATTAGGCGAGCCTTGTGTATAAATAAATTATAAATGTGTTATACTTGTATAACCTTCAAGGTACTCATAAAAGGCTTTGCTACACATCTTGGAATTATGTTGCTGTTTAAACGTAAGTGCAACGTTAGCACTTTAGCTCACATAGCTATGCTAATGTCGATGACGCTTAGGTGGGCTTAGTGTATAAAAAGGCTTTGCTACACATCTTGAAATGATGTTGCTGTTTGAACGTAAGTGCAATGTTAGCACTTTAGCTCACAAAGCTATGCTAATGTCGCCAACGCTTAGGCGAGCTTAGTGTATAAAAAGGCTTTGCTACACATCTTGAAATTATGTTGATGTTTGAATGTAAGTGCAATGTTAGCACTTTAGCTCACAAAGCTATGCTAATGTTGCTAACGCTTAGGTGAGCTTAGTGTATAAAAAGGCTTTGCTACACATCTTGAAATGATGTTGCTGTTTAAATGTAAGTGCAAAGTCAGGAATGAGGAGAAGGTGTGTCCAAACTTTTGGCCTGTACTGTGTGTCTTGGTGGGATGTACATTTTGCAGAAGCCTTCTCATACGACCACATAATACTATAATATAATTTTGCTCTTTATTGAGTGCTGATCAAAACATGATCTTCCTAATTCCCGGTAAATAATAATTATGAGGAATTCCACAAGAATGAAGTCACACTTTAATGAATACTTAGGCCTACTATGGTACTGTATTTAAATGTTGGTCATTATGATGGTACCTGGAGAACCAAGTGTTTTCTGAGGTGGTATTTGGTAAAAAAAACAAAAAACTTAATCATCATAATGCCCCCTAGTGGTGGGAGATTAAAACATTGACAAGTTGTATTGGATCTCGTTGAGAGTGCAGCCCATACTTGCCAACCCTCCCGAATTTTCCGGGAGACTCCCGAAATTCAGCGCCGTCTCCCGAAAACCTCCCGGGACAAATATTCTCCCGAAAATCTCCCGATTTTCAGCCGGAGCTGGAGGCCACGCCCCCTCTAGCTCCATGCGGACCTGAGTGAGGACAGCCTTTTTTCACGACGGGAGGACAACAGGGTGACAAGAACTAAATCATCCAGACTAGAGATAAATTGTATTATTACGTTTATCTTACCTACAAATAAATATATTTATTAATTTAAAAAAAAACAATTAAATACATTTTTACTATATTTTGCTAAAAACATCAAAATTAATTGTATTTTTATTTGTATTTTTTCTGACTACTTATTACATCCAGGCATTAGAATTATACATTAAAATAAACATATTTGAAATAATTAATTTTAAATTATCAAAGTTTTAATTATATTTAATTATTAAAATAATTGCTTGTTTATCAACAACTTTAGCATTTTATTCATTACATTTTGAAGCTCTCAGAAGCCAAGTTATGTTATATTCCTTAATATTTATTTATGCAAGTTTGAAGTATCAATTATCTAAACACAGTTTTGTTTGCATATTTTCAGGATGTAGATATATATATATATATATATATATATATGTATGAAATACTTGACTTGGTGAATTCTAGCTGTCAATATACTCCTCCCCTCTTAACCACGCCCTCAATCACGCCCTGCCCCACCCCCGACCACGCCCCCACCCCCCACCTCCCGAAATCGGAGGTCCCAAGGTTGGCAAGTATGGTGCAGCCGATCCTAATAATATTTTTTTAATACGCTACTAAAATGTATTGTGCATAGTTAAAAAAAACAAAAAACTGAAAAGTACTTTTTTATAATGGTTTTTATATGCTTTTTGTCTCCCTCTTTTTCCAGTGTTGAATGGTAGTCCTATATGTCCTTATAATACGACTGTCTCTGTCCTTTCTTTCCACAGGTTACCTGCAATGATGCCTAACAGTAACAGGAGGCCAATGTTTCTGTTGGACACAAACTTCTTCCAGCAGTCTTCTGGCTTGTTGATGTCCAGCGTGTAAATCTACACAGTCAACAAAAAAAACAAAAAAAAGTTAATGTGGTGGAGATGGAGGGTGAGGGCGGACGCTGTGCTCACCTGGCGTGATAAGTGAAGGCCCACGGTGGCGAGGACGGCGTAGTAAGGGAGGGTCTGCTCCGCGTGGACCCCGGCCGCGACGAGGCTCGCCATCATGGCCGCCGTGAAGCCACTTAGCCAAGGTTTGGTTTGCTCCTGGAACCTCAGCGCGGTCGACTTGACGCCCACCTTGATGTCGTCGTCCTTGTCCTACACGAACAAAACACTGATACCTGACCACGTTGCCCAACACGTGTGATTAGGGATGGGTAGCGTTCATCCATCCATCTATCCATTTTCTACCGCTTGTCCCTTTTGGGGTCGCGGGGGGTGCTGGAGCCTATCTCAGCTGCATTCGGGCGGAAGGCGGTGTACACCCTGGACAAGTCGCCACCTCATCACAGGGCCAACACAAACAACATTCACACTCACATTCACACACTAGGGCCAATTTAGTGTTGCCAATCAACCTATCCCCAGGTGCATGTCTTTGGAGGTGGGAGGAAGCCGGAATCCACGCAGTCACGGGGAGAACATGCAGACTCCACACAGAAAGATCCCGAGCCCGGGATTGAACTCAGGACCTTCGTATTGTGAGGCACATGCACTAACCCCTGTTTCACCGTGATGCCCGGTAGCGTTCACATTTAGTTGTTATATCTTGTTTTCATACACCATTTGACTCCCATTCGCATGCAACTGCGCAGGCTATCCATGACGTAGCTTTCCCCGAGAAGCTGCATGTGTTATGTTGCGCCCAACAAAGTGTTTGTACTGTAAGTATTGTGCTTATTGCACACCAGCTGTTTAATTGTAAACATCCATTTCAGTTGTAGTTTTAACTACCAAACTCTGAAGTCAAATCAAATGTAATATAGCATCAAACACATTTAAGATGAGTGGAGCCTTACTTTACGGTTGAGAGTTTTCTACCAAGCATGCCGTATTTTCCGGACCATAGGGCGCACCGGATTATAAGGCGCACTGCCGATGAGCGGGTCTAGTCAGGTCTATTCTCATACAAAAGGCGCACCGGATTATAGGGTGCACTAAACATACTTGCCAACCTTGAGACCTCCGATTTCGGGAGGTGGGGGCGCGGGAGCCGTGGTTGGGGGGCGTGGTTAAGAGGGGAGGAGTATATTTACAGCTAGAATTCACCAAGTCAAGTATTTCATATATATATATATAAGAAATACTTGACTTTCAGTGAATTCTAGCTATATATATATATATATATATATATATATATATATATATATATATATATATATATATATATATACATATATATATATATATATATATATATTTTATTATATATATATATATATATAAGAGAAATACTTGAATTTCAGTGTTCATTTATTTACACATATACACACACATGACACTCATCTACTCATTGTTGAGTTAAGGGTTGAATTGTCCATCCTTGTTCTATTCTCTGTCGCTATTTTTCTAACCATGCTGAACACCCTCTCTGATGATGCATTCTGCTTCGTCTCCTTGTTGTGTGCGCAGTTGTGCACTCTTTAAAAGCCTTAGATGTTATTGTCACACATGCATGTACAGTAGATGGCAGTATTGTCCTGTTTAAGAGTGTCACAACATTGCTGTTTACGGCAGACGAACTGCTTTACGGTAGACGAAAACGTGACTGCTGTTGTTGTGTGTTGTTGCCGCGCTGGGAGGACGTTAATGAAACTGCCTAACAATAAACCCACATAAGAAACCAAGAACTTGCCCTCCATCATTCTACAGTTATAACGTGATTGGGCAGGCACGCTGTTTATATTGTGGGAAAGCGGATGTGAAAACAGGCTGTCGACACGTCACTCAGGTCCGCCTAAATTTCTGGAGATTTTCGGGAGAAAATTTGTCCCAGGAGGTTTTCGGGAGAGGCGCTGAATTTCGGGAGTCTCCCGGAAAATCCGGGAGGGTTGGCAAGTATGGCACCAAAGGGGTCATTTATTTATTTGTTTCTGAATGTAAAATACTTCCTTGTGGTCTACATAACATGTAACGGTGGTTATTTGGGCAAAATGTTGCATATATGATGTTTTACAGATCATCTTCAAGCCAGTCGCTTCAGGATGCGCCGTTTTGTGGGCGGTCCCTTTTGCATGGCTCACCTTCGACAGCGTCTTCTCCCCGTCATCTTTGTTGTAGCGGTGTAGCGTGCAAGGACGGGTGTGGAAGAAGTGTCAAAAGACGGAGCTAACTGTTTTAATGACATTCAGACTTTACTTCAATCAATAATGGAGCAGCTTCTCCTCATACGTGGCTCACTTGTGCAACAACACCGGAAATGTGTCCCGTGAAAAACCGTCCGACCGGAACTCTCTAATAACTAAAGTTTCTTGGGTGAATAATGTAAACTCACTAGACCGGTATGTTTTAGCGCTTTCATGGCGAGTTTACTGACAGATTTAAGTAAGAACTTTACACTACTTTATATTAGAAATGGCAACAGCGGAGGATGAATGTCCCATAACAAGACGATAGAGAAAAAGAAGAAGCTTATCGGACTACAAAGACAGACACGCGCACATTTTCAGGACTTATGCAGATCCCAAATACAGATCAACAGGTACCAGAAGGTAAGAAAAGTTGCTTTTGCATAACATTGCGAAACAAAACGCCAGATAATATGTCTTACCTTATACACACACCATAATAACACTGGTATGTGGAAGCACAGTACAATCCATTAAGCGGTGCGGCTTCATAGCTTACCAAAGTCGTACTAAAACATTTTGATAGATTTTTGAGCGCCGTGTGTAATGTTCAATATTTTCAACTGAACACACAACATTTTGGTGTTGTTTACTTGAGTCATATTGCAGTCTGCACGTATCTCTTGTGTGTGACTGCCATCATATTGCAGTCTACATGTATCTCTTATGTGTGACTGCCATCTACTGGTCACACTTATCATTTCACCATGTACCAAATAAAATAGCTTCGAGGTCGGTAAGCACAACCAAAATGATTCCGTACTTAAGGCGCACCGGGTTATAAGGCGCAGTGTCGAGTTTTGAGAAAATGAAAGGATTTTAAGTGCGCCTTATAGTCCGGAAAATATGGTACTTGCTTTGTTGCTGTTGAAAATTGCATAATTACTTTTGCCTGGGTTTGCCTCAAGCGATTGTTAACGTGAGTCAGTGTTTAGTCTCCAAATGGACGTGACGTCATGTCGAAGTATGCCGGTGCCTAGAAAAGTACCAAATTCGGCGTGTTGCTCCACTGCGGCGAACTTCACCTGATGTGCGTAAATGGTGTCGTAGATCAACGTCCACATCACTCCGGAGAAGTACAGCGGGAGACACACGGACCAATCACAGGAGCCCTTGATAGCGGACCAGCCGAGCAACGCCCCCCAGTTGAAGGTGAGACCTGCGTGGCACCAGAACATAATAATGACATCATAACCCCGCCTAATAGGACATAAATGGCGATCTATTCTTCACCGCACCGAGCACGAGTTGTGGCCAGTAAGTGATCCTCTTCATCAGTGGGTAAGTGACCACTAGGGACAAAGAGGCGGCACCCAGAGCAATGCTGTGGAAATTGGATTGAAGAAGATTAATGAACAAGTGAAAATACTTTTCAACATTTAAATAAGTGCCAGATGTGCCATGATAAAGTAGCCTTGATGAAGGAATTGAGACACATCATTTTTGGGTGTCTGTAGTACTAAGGATGTCCGATAATAGCTTGTTTGCCGATATTGTCCAACTCTTAATTACCGATTCCGATATCAACCGATACCGATATATACAGTCGTGGAATTAACACATTTTTATGCCTAATTTTGTTGTGATGCCCCCGCTGGATGCATTAATGTAACTTTACCATGAATTGATGAACGTGGGCCCCGACTTAAAACTTATTCGGGTGTTATCATTTATCAATCAATCAATCAATGTTTATTTATCCATCCATCCATCCATCTTCTTCCGCTTATTCGAGGTCGGGTCGCGGGGGCAGCAGCCTAAGCAGGGAAGCCCAGACTTCCCTCTCCCCAGCCACTTCGTCCAGCTCTTCCTGAGGGACCCCGATGCGTTCCCAGGCCAGCCGGGAGACATAGTCTTCCCAACGTGTCCTGGGTCTTCCCCGGGGCCTCCTACCGGTCGGACGTGCCCTAAACACCTCCCTAGGGAGGCGTTCGGGTGGCATCCTGACCAGATGCCCGAACCACCTCATCTGGCTCCTCTCGATGTGGAGGAGCAGCGGCTTTACTTTGAGCTCCCCCCGGATGGCAGAGCTTCTCACCCTATCTCTAAGGGAGAGCCCCGCCACCCGGCGGAGGAAACTCATTTCGGCCGCTTGTACCTGTGATCTTGTCCTTTCGGTCATAACCCAAAGCTCATGACCATAGGTGAGGATGGGAACGTAGATCGACCGGTAAATTGAGAGCTTTGCCTTCCGGCTCAGCTCCTTCTTCACCACAACGGATCGATACAGCGTCCGCATTACTGAAGACGCCGCACCGATCCGCCTGTCGATCTCACGATCCACTCTTCCCTCACTCGTGAACAAGACTCCGAGGTACTTGAACTCCTCCACTTGGGGCAAGATCTCCTCCCCAACCCGGAGATGGCACTCCACCCTTTTCCGGGCGAGAACCATGGACTCAGACTTGGAGGTGCTGATTCTCATCCCAGTCGCTTCACACTCGGCTGCGAACCGATCCAGCGAGAGCTGAAGATCCTGGCCAGATGAAGCCATCAGGACCACATCATCTGCAAAAAGCAGAGACCTAATCCTGCAGCCACCAAACCAGATCCCCTCAACGCCTTGACTGCACCTAGAAATTCTGTCCATAAAAGTTATGAACAGAATCGGTGACAAAGGGCAGCCTTGGCAGAGTCCAACCCTCACTGGAAACGTGTCCAACTTACTGTTTATTTATATAGCCCTAAATCACAAAAGTCTCAAAGGGCTGTACAAGCCACAACGACATCCTCGGTACAGAGCCCACATAAGGGACGTCGATGTGAATGACTATGAGAAACCGCATATGTGGGTAATCCCCCCTCTCTAGGGGAGACAGAGAGCAATGGATGTCGAGTGACATAATATTGTGAAAGAACCGTCCTTAGTGGATCTAACATAGTAGTGAGAGTCCATATAAAATTCGAAGTTCTAACTCATTGTCAACAAGCTAATAATAATAATAACTGCTATAGCAGCCGCAACATTAATGCTGCCACAACGATGACTCTTGCTGACCTACTGCCTTCGGTAATGGCACCATTCCCAAATTATGTGGGCTCTATTGATAACCTCACTAACAACTTTAACGACGCCCTGCGCGAAACCATTGATAGTATAGCACCGCTAAAGCTAAAAAGAGCCCCTAAAAGGCGCACCCCATGGTTTACAGAAGAAACTAGAGTTCTTAAATTATCATGTAGAAAGCTGGAACGCAAATGGCACACGACTAAACTTGAGGTTTTCCATCAAGCATGGAGTGATAGTTTAATAACTTATAAACACATGCTTACCTCAGCTAAAGCTAAATATTACTCAAATCTCATCCACCTCAACAAAAATGATCCTAAATTTTTGTTTAGTACAGTAGCATCGCTAACCCAACAAGGGACTCCTCCCAGTAGCTCCACCCACTCGGCAGATGACTTTATGAATTTCTTTAATAAGAAAATTGAACTCATTAGAAAGGAGATTAAAGACAATGCATCCCAGCTACAACTAGGTTCTATTAACACAGATACGACTGTATCTACGACGGATACCGCCCTCCAAAATAGTTTCTCTCTCTTTGATGAAATAACATTGTAGGAATTGTTAAGATGTGTAAATGGGACAAAACAAACAACATGTTTACTTGACCCATTTCCTGGGAAACTTATCAAGGAGCTTTTTGTATTATTAGGTCCATCAGTGCTAAATATTATAAACTTATCACTTTCCTCTGGCACTCAATTGTACGGAATATGTACTGTACTGTGCAATCTACTAATACAAGTTTCAATCAATCAATCAAAAACAAGGTTTTCCAAAATAAATCAACTCCAGTTATGGAAAAAAGTGCCAACATGGCACTGCCATATTTATTATTGAAGTCACAAAGTGCATTTGTTTTTTTAACATGCCTCAAAACAGCTTGGAATTTGGGACATGCTCTCCCTGAGATAATCCTGATACCCATTCCAACTATGGGAAATAATATATTTTGACTTTCACAAAGTTCATTATGTTTTTTAAACATGCCTCAAAACAACAGCTACAAAAACAATGAAAGAACACAGCTTCAGTCCAGAGTATACTAGAGCATACTTGCCAACCTTAAGACCTCCGAATTCGGGAGATTGGGGGGGGGGGGGGGTTTGAGGTTGGCGGGGTTTGGTGGTAGCGGGGGGTGTATATTGTAGCGTACCGGAAGAGTTAGTGCTGCAAGGGGTTCTGGGTATTTGTTCTGTTGTGTTTATGTTGCGTTACGGTGCGGATGTTCTCACGGAATGTGTTAGTCATTCTTGTTTGGTGTGGGTTCACAGCGTGGCGCATATTTGTAACAGTGTTAAAGTTGTTTATACGGCCACCCTCAGTGTGACCTGTATGGCTGTTGATCAAGTATGCATTGCATTCACTAATGTGTGTTTAACAGCCGCATATATCATGTGACTCGGCCGGCACGCTGTTTGTATGGAGTAAAAGCGGACGTGACGACAGGTTGTAGAGGACGCCAATATTGATGTCCGGGTAGAAATCGGGAGAAATTCGGGAGAATGGTTGGAAACAATGGTCGTGGAATTAACACATTATTATGCCTAATTTTGTTGTGATGCCCCGCTGGATGCATTAAACAATGTAACAAGGTTTTCCAAAATAAATCAACTCAAGTTATGGAAAAAAATGCCAACATGGCACTGCCATATTTATTATTGAAGTCACAAAGTGCATTATTTTTTTTAACTTGCCTCAAAACAGTAGCTTGGAATTTGGGACATGCTCTCCCTGAGAGAGCATGAGGAGGTTGAGGTGGGCGGGGTCGGGAGGTAGAGTGTGGTATATTGTAGTGTCCCGGAAGAGTTAGTGCTGCAAGGGGTTCTGGGTATTTGTTCTGTTGTGTTTATGTTGTGTTACGGTGCGGATGTTCTCCCGAAATGTGTTTGTCATTCTTGTTTGGTGTGGGTTCACAGTGTGGTGCATATTTGTAACAGTGTTAAAAATATTTATACGGTGATATGGTTATATGTGACCTGTATGGCTGTTGACCAAGTATGCTTGCATTCACTTGTGTGTGTGAAAAGCCGTAGATATTATGTGATTGGGCCGGCACGTAAAGGCAGTGCCTTTAAGGTTTATTGGCGCTCTGTACTTCTCCCTACGTCCGTGTACACAGCGGCATTTTAAAAAGTCATACATTTTACTTTTTGAAACCGATACCGATCATTTCCGATATCACATTTTAAAGCATTTATCGGCCGATAATATCGGCAGTCCGATATTATCGGACATCTCTAATTTTAAATACCTGGACCAACTTTCGTAAAACAGCCTTAAGACCTTCTTTTTGTTGTTTGTTGCTGTGTAGCCAAGTCAGAGTTTTTGTATTACAAAAACTTAAGTAGTGGGCTCAAAGGTGGTATTCATGTCCATGAAAAAAGACACTTTTTAAAAGTAAACATTTAAACTCCTCTTTTCTCCAAAGCGGAGCACACAATTGAGGGAGATGACAGATTTGTCTCATGTTTGGTGCTCATAAACAGGCTCTATTGACACACATTATTATTGGAACATCATTGAAAGTCGTTCAGTATTTTCACTTTCACTTTGTGTTTGCTCCAGATTGTATTGCAGGTACCTGTAATAGTTGAGGCACAGGAGAACGCCAAGAGCGAGAGACAGCTGCCCTCCCAGGAACACCAGAGCCTGCAGACGACTAACCTCCCCCGCCGCGATGGGGCGAGTGGCCGTGCGGGCGACCTGCGCCACAAACATCATCATCTTCAAGAAACAATACAGCTAAGAACACTATCAAAGTGCTGACATGTTGTAACCGGTGACATTTGATTTACAAACCCTGTTTCCATATGAGTTGGGAAATTGTGTAAATATAAACAAACGGAATACAATTATTTGCAAATCCTTTTCAACCCATATTCAATTGAATGCACTACAAAGACAAGATATTTGATGTTCAAACTCATAAACTTTTTTTTTTTTTTTTGCAAATAATAATTAACTTAGAATTTCATGACTGCAACACATGCCAAAGTAGTTGGGAAAGGGCATGTTCACCACTGTGTTACATGGCCTTTCCTTTTAACAACACTCAATAAACGATTGGGAATTGAGGAAACTAATTGTTGAAGCTTTGAAAATGGAATTCTTTCCCATTCTTGTTTTATGTAGAGCTTCAGTCGTTCAACAGTCCGGGGTCTCCGCTGTCGTATTTTACGCTTCATAATGCGCCACACATTTGGGAGACAGGTCTGGACTGCAGGCGGACCAGGAAAGTACCCGCACTCTTTTTTTACAAAGCCACGCTGTTGTAACACGTGCTGATGTGGCTTGGCATTGTCTTGCTGAAATAAGCAGGGGCGTCCATGAAAAAGACGGCGCTTAGATGGCAGCATATGTTGTTCCAAAACCTGTATGTACCTTTCAGCATTAATAGCGCCTTCACAGATGTGTAAGTTACCCATGCCTTGGGCACTAATGCACCCCCATACCATCACAGATGCTGGCTTTTGAACTTTGAGTCGATAACAGTCTGGATGGTTCGCTTCCCCTTTGGTCCAGATGACACAATGTCGAATATTTCCAAAAACAATTTGAAATGTGGACTCGTCAGACCACAGAACACTTTCCCACTTTGCATGAGTCCGTCTTAGATGATCTCGAGCCCAGAGAAGCCGGCGGCGTTTCTGGGTGTTGTTGATAAATGGCTTTCGCTTTGCATAGTAGAGCTTTAACTTGCACTTACAGATGTAGCGACCAACTGTAGTTACTGACAGTGGTTTTCTGAAGTGTTCCTGAGCCCATGTGGTGATATCCTTTAGAGATTGATGTCGGTTTTTGATACGGTGCCGTCTGAGGGATCGAAGGTCACGGTCATTCAATGTTGGTTTCTCCAGATTCTCTGAACCTTTTGATGATATTATGGACCGTAGATGTTGAAATCCCTAAATTTCTTGCAATTGCACTTTGAGAAACGTTGTTCTTAAACTGTTTGACTATTTTCTCACGCAGTTGTGGACAAAGGGGTGTACCTCGCCCCATCCTTTCTTGTGAAAGACTGAGCATTTTTTGGGAAGCTGTTTTTATACCCAATCATGGCACCCACCTGTTCCCAATTAGCCTGCACTCCTGTGGAATGTTCCAAATAAGTGTTTGATGAGCATTCCTCAACTTTATCAGTATTTATTGCCACCTTTCCCAACTTCTTTGTCACGTGTTGCTGGCATCAGAGTCTAAAGTTAATGATTATTTGCAAAAAACCATCAAATATGTTGTCTTTGTAGCATATTCAACTGAATATGGGTTGAAAATGATTCGCAAATCATTGTATTCCATTTATATTTACATCTAACACAATTTCCCAACTCATATGGAAACGGGGTTTGGAGATAAGTACCTTTTGGTCAAAGTCTTTGTCCCACATGTCGTTGATTGTGCAGCCCGCTCCTCGCATTAGCAAGGCCCCCGTCCCAAAGAGGGCCAGCATCCCCAAGTCCGGGAGGTGTCCCGGCTCGGCAGCCAGGGCGATGCTCCATGTGCATGGAAGGTACAACAGCCACGTTCCTACAACACGCACAAATATTTCTCGCTGTTTCTAATATTTTGGATCCTATGCGACAACACACACCTATCGGTTTGTCCAGCCTCATCAAGCGGAGGTACGGCCGGAGAGGCGCCGGGGCTGCGTTCACAATGGCAGCAGCCGACACGCTGAATGATCTCCTGCCATGACGCTGCGCTTCACCAACAGAGGAGCGAATGGATCTCAGGCCAGGGTCAACTCTCGAGGTGAGACACCCTCTGGGCAGCCATTCTTCCTTGCGGGAGACGGCGCTGGAGAGGCAGGCGGGATGCCGGTACCGTCTGAGGGCGTTCAGGGTGGCCTGGCAGGTCAGTTTGGTTGGTAGCATGGTGTCGCTCAGGGGTCATTCTCTGGCATGGCCACGCCAGGCAATGTCAGCCTTGAAAAACACACACACACACACACACACACATACTGGTTATCATTTGGAATGGGGACCAAGTTTTTGATCATCACTTGTGGGGACCACCCTTTCTACAGGTTGTGGAGGCATAAAAAAAAATTGGTAAAATGTCCACTGCCCAGTTAGCTCATACACGTCTTTAAATCTCTGGATTGATGAAGTAATGTGCTGATCATTCTTACTGGGGACCCTGGGGAAAAAGAGTTAATATGGTTCATAGGGACCAAATTTAAATAATTTTGCATAATTCACACAAATTTGTACGTGACTACTGAGGACTAGGGATGTCCTGATCCGATATTTGGATCGGATCGGCTGCCGATATTTGCCAAAAATGCGTATCCAGATCCAGTTTAAAAAAAAACTCCGGTCCGTGTTTTCCAACGCACCGATTTAAATAATACATTCCACTTTTCTGCTGCTCCGTAATTTCCGTTCCGCATTTTCCAGCACACCTTCAACACATCCACAGGTCTGTGAATTCTCACGCAGTTGCTTTTAGCTGCTGGCATTACACGACAGGCTCTTCTCACTCTTTCCTGTGTCTCCCTCTCACAGACAGCAAGTGCACCTTCTTACATACATCACATACTGTCACGACATACGTCACATACTGTCACGTCATACGTCACATACGTATACGTCCTCCCCGAGCAGAGAGGTAGCAGCATGGCTAACGTTAGCTGTGATGCTAGCGCAGCCGTGCGAGCAACGCTCCCTCTAAGGTGCTCGCCTGTGCAATTGCGCACTGTTTAAGCGTCCTCTGCGCATAGCAAATCTATGCCACGCACAAAATCAAATAAAAAAACAAGCGCATAACAATTTTCGACACACGGACACGACAGAGAAAACAGTTTTCGTCATCATTGTTCAAATATTGTGACGTCTGTCGAGACGCTTATCTCCATTCGGTGCCACACGTCCACACCATCAAAATGCAGAGGCAAAAATTTCCAGATCAACACCGTATGAAAAAATTAGTGATTTTTTTAGTTGTGATTTCCTTCTCTGCATGAAAGTTTAAAAGTAGCACATATTAATGCAGTATGAAGAAGAATGTTTTAATGTAGACATGCAAGCCTTGAAAGAAAATTTTGAAAATCAAGACTACATTTCCTGCAAATAGGTGCATTTCTACCCTATATTTTAACTTTAGATTTATTCTCATATCAAACTCTTTTGGCTGTCTTTTTGACACTTACATCCGGCGCCCCCCTCCACACCCTGGATTATAAATAATGTAAATAATTCAATGTGATTATCTTGTGTGATGACTGTATTATGATGATAGTATATATCTGATAGTATATATCTGTATCATGAATCAATTTAAGTGGACCCCGACTTAAACAAGTTGAAAAACTTATTCGGGTGTTACCATTTAGTGGTCAATTGTACGGAATATGTACTTCACTGTGCAACCTACTAATAAAAGTCTCAATCAATCAATCAAAACACATAGAATCATCATACTGCTGTGATTATATACATCAAGTTACATTCAAGGCTAAGGCAAAATATCGAGATATATATTGTGTATCGCAATATGGCCTTAAAATATCGCAATATTAAAAAAAGGCCATATCGCCCAGCCCTAGTTCAATGATGCCATTTCTGTTTGTCATGTATAATTTTGTCTATTTTGTGTTTATCCTTGAATAAACAGGTCAGTTTCTTGTTACCAACCATTGTGTATTATTCAAACTCCCCTAATTCAGCTGGCTAGTTGTTATCAAGAGTACTAAAACCCTTTTCAACATGATTCTGACAACTAAGTAGGCTAAATAACTTTAAACTTTAATACATGCTCGGATAGGCCAGTATCGGTCAGTATCGGTATCGGTCGGTATCGGATCGGAAATGCAAAAACAATATTGGTATCGGATCGGAAGTGCAAAAACCTGGATCGGGACATCCCTACTGAGGACCATTTAAAAAAAAAAAAAAGAGCTCAAATTAAATATGACATGATCCTCAGAATACAGCACTACAGCTGTCCTCTTATAGGAAGTTTCACCACTTAAATGTTCAAGCAAATCCTGCATCTTCTGTGACATTACTGAAAACCGCTATTTAGCAGTAATGAAGTTGTCTGCAACTCCAACTACCTTATATAGAAGGATGGAAAATTCTGAATGTGAATCATACTTTAAGGCATTGTTTTTCAACCACTGTGCCGCGGCACACTAGTGTGCCGTGAGATACAGTCTGGTGTGCCGTGGGAGATGATCTAATTTCACCTATTTGGGTTAAAAATATTTTTTGCAAACCAGTAATTATAGTCTGCAAAATATGTGTTATGGTTGAGTGTCGGTGCTGTCTAGAGCTTGGCAGAGTAACCGTGTAATACTCTTCCATATCAGTAGGTGGCAGCAGGTAGCTAATTGCTTTGTAGATGTGGGAAACAGCAGGAGGCAGTGTGGAGGTAAAAATGTATTTAATGCTTAAACAAAAAATAAACAAAAGGTAAGTGCCCCTAAGAAAAGGCATTGAAGCTTAGGGAAGGCTATGCGGAACAAAACTAAAACTGAACTGGCTACAAAGTAAACAAAAACAGAATGCTGGACGACAGCAAAGACTTACTGTGGAGCAAAGATGGCGTCCACAACGTACATCCGAACATGACATGGCTATCGACAATGTCCCTACGAAGAAGGATAAAAACAAAGTAGATGCGGGAAATATCGCTCAAAGGAAGACATGAAACTGCTACAGGAAAACACCAAAAAAAAGAGAAAAAGCCACCAAAATAGGAGCACAAGACAAGAACTAAAACACTACACACAGGAAAACAGCAAAAAACTCCAAATAAGTCACGACGTGATGTGACAGGTGGTGACAGTACACCTACTTTGAGACAAGAGCTATAGTGATGCATGCTTGGTTATGGTTTAAAGTCATATCCAACAATTGCGACAACGACTTTTTACTGTCAACGGAGTTTCGTTTTTTAATGATTTCTGCTGGTGGTGTGCCTCTGCATTTTTTCAACGCAAAAAAATGTGCCTTGGCTCAAAAAAGGTTGAAAAACACTGCTTTAAGGTAATAATGTTTTATAATCATACTGCATGAAAATGTCATCCTAAGGAACACTAAACCAGATTTTGTTTTTGGAAAAATATATTAGTTTTAACTAAGGATGGATACCATACAGAATCACAGTACTATTAATGCCAGGATAACAAATGTTTCACTTTTCAAGAAAAGTAATTTTCATTTAAAAAGATTTCCCTTAAGGGGACCTGTTTTTTTGTCCCCATACCGTCAGAGGTCCCCTAAAGGTGACTGTGTAAACAGAGCGATGTCCCCATTAAGTAGGCATTGCCAGAACACACACACACACACACACACACACACACACACACACACACACACACACACACACACACACACACACACACAATGACTTTTTATGGAGGATGTGCAAGAGCAGGCACTTTCTTTGTTACACGCAGGTGCACTAAAAAAACTAACAAAAAAAAACATAGCTTTAACAATACAGTGTAATACGACACTACGTTAGTACAGACTGGCACGCTACTCAGTGGCCTAGTGGTTAGAGTGTCCGCCCTGAGATCGGTAGGTTGTGAGTTCAAATCCCGGCCGAGTCATACCAAAGACTATAAAAAAATGGGACCCATTACCTCCCTGCTTGGCACTCAGCATCAAGGGTTAGAATTGGGGGTTGAATCACCAAAAATGATTCCCGGGCGCGGCCACCGCTGCTGCCCACTGCTCCCCTTACCTCCCAGGGGGTGATCAAGGGTGATGGGTCAAATGCAGAGAATAATCTCGCCACACCTAGTGTGTGTGTGTGACAATCATTGGTACTTTAACTTTTAACTTTAACTTTAGTATAATATAGAAATGTGACGCTCACGAACGAATCAAGTTTTTTGAACGGCTCTTTTAAGTGAACGATGGGAAACAAATCCCAATTGTGAGCCGTTTTTCTGGGACATGCAAATTTAAACGTCAGCAATTGCCCACTCTGGACGTGCGTGCTGCCCAACTGGCAACTGAACTAAAAAATTAAATGTTTTTGAATAAATAAAAATATTTTTACAAATAAAAATGTAAAAAAAATAATATTATTTTTCAAATGATTTTTTCACATACCCCGAAAGGGACAAGCGGTAGAAAATAAGTGAGTGAAAAATAAGTGAATTATATTTATAGATCGTTTTTCTCTAGTGACTCAAAGCGCTTTTACATAGTGGAACCCAATATCTAAGTTACATTTAATCCAGTGTGGGTGACACTGGGAGCAGGTGGGTAAAGGGTCTTGCCCAAGGACACAACGGAAGAGGGGATCGAACCTGGAACCCTCAAGTTGCTGGCACGGCCACATTACCAACTGAGCTATACCGCATCCATTTTATATACCGTATTTTTCGGACTATAAGTCGCAGTTTTTTTCACAGTTTGGCCGGGCTCCAGTGCGACTTATATATGTTTTTTTCCTTTATTATGCATTTTCGGCAGGTGCGACTTATACTCCAAAAAATACTGTATATATAAAATGGATTAATGGATGGATTTTTTTAAAATTTGGATTCCCGGTTCATTATTCTGAACGGTCGAAGTTTTAGTGTACACATACCAAGTATGGTAGTACAATTCTGTACTCACATTTTTATTATGTCCTATGTTTTTATTGTAGTTTTACATACCTGCCAACTTTTGAAATCAGAAAAACCTAGTAGCCAGGGTCCAGGGGTCGCAGGCCCCGGTAGGTCCAGGACAAAGTCCTGGTGGGGGGTTCCTTCGCCCCCCGACGCAAAATGATTATTAGCATTCAGACAGGTTAAAATGTTGCTAAAACCATCACTTTTCTATCAGTCACAGTGACTTTTCAAAACAAAAATATTACAGCAAAAATCATATGGGTTGATTGACATGTTTATTCTGTAAGCTAACTTCAATAGTTTGAAATTATTTTGACAGTTAATGCCAGTTATCCTGTCAACCTTTCACAAGACTTCAATTTGTTAATTGAAAGTATAAACACTTTTTACAGTAAACAAATGGTAAAACAGTACTAAACAATTCCATTAAAAAAAAATTGGTGTCATTATTAACTTTCTGTCCAAGCTTGTATAATCTACTGCCTTGTTCAATTGTAAAAAATATTCTGTGCCTAAAATTCACATTTCTATCACAATTATCATACTGTAAACATGGTAAGCTAACTTCATTAAAATGAATAGTCCTGTCAATAGCATGGAATTACAATTCAAATGTAGTTTTTTTGTAAGCCTTTCAAAAGAATTCAAAATATGAAAAATTAATGAAAATTAATTTACCGGTAAGCCATCAGACACTTGAAAAGTGGCACATCACATCTCTAATGTAATCATTTTAACTTTTCAACAGAAATAGCACTGCAAAAATATTAAGGACATACTTGGGGACGGCGCGGCGCAGTGGAAGAGTGGCCGTGCACGACCCGAGGGTCCCTGGTTCAATCCCCACCTAGTACCAACCTCGTCATGTCCGTTGTGTCCTGAGCAAGACACTTCAGCCTTGCTCCTGATGGGTGCTGGTAGCGCCTTGCATGGCAGCTCCCTCCATCAGTGTGTGAATGTGTGTGTGAATGGGTAAATGTGGAAGTAGTGTCAAAGCGCTTTGAGTACCTTGAAGGTAGAAAAGCGCTATACAAGTACAACCCATTTATCATTTCTGTATTTTGGTAGTTATGCTGTGAACATTTAACAAGATTTCTTCAACTTGGACTTGAAAGCATAAATAGTATAAACACTTTTAACAGTATAACAGTACTAAACAATTCCAATAGATAACATTGGTGTCATTACCTTTTTGTTTGCTCAATTATTGCCTCCTTAAATAAAACTTCGGCATTTATCACATCCAAAGAATCTGTTTGGGCGACGAAAAACGTTGAAAGTTTTCCACTTGTATCGCTAGCAACGGCTGTTTTTTTGTCCCAACGTGGTCTTTTACATCGCTAATTCCTCCGTGTCCGATCGAAAAATCTTGTCTGCACAAGGTGCAATTCGCGTAGTTTTCACCCTTTTTGGAACGGATAATTATTCCCGGATAGGCTTTTGAATATTCTTCACGGAATGACTGCAGTTTTCTTTTCGGTTTAAGACTCGTATGCGATTTTTCTCCGGCTGATTCCATGATCGTTCGCTCGTTTGGAAACAATGGCAACTGGTGCCTCGTGCTTGGCAGCGGTGCTATAAATAGCCTTGCGCGTGGCATTCGGAATGGCTCGATAGGAAGTTACGGGAAGCAGTGTCGATTGTCATTGTTGTTACGCGATTTCGTGAATAAAACTTTAAAAAAAAATTAAAAAAAATTTAATTAATGAAAAACCGTATTTTTTATCACTGCAACCGTAACCCGGAATAGGTTGATGAAAACCGTACTAATTACGGGAAAACCGGAGTAGTTGGCAGGTATGGTTTTATTTATAGTTTTTATATCCATTAAGGCATGTTACTGATTGTTTCTGTATTGTTGAAATGCTACACATTTTTTAGGTGAGGAAAAACTCCAAACTAGTGATGCCACTGCCAAAGCATGAAAATATTTAACATTTTTTTACAATGAAAACACAACAAAAAATACAATTATAGCCAATATTTCAGAATAGACATCTTATAACTGATTCTTATGATTGTTTCCTTAATTAAAAACAGTTAAAAATAATTATATAACGAGCCAGTCTTTTGAACGGCTCTTTGGAAGATCCGGCTCCCTAAAAGAGCCGTAAATCCCATCTCTGGTATAATAAGACACAAAAATACAGTACTTGTGTCGGCCCATCTTTGACGTGACGATGATACAAAGTCACAATGAATTCAAGAAGGCAAAATAAAAAGTAAAAAGCAGTCCAAAAAAATAATTAAATAAGCAGTGAGTGAATAAAGAGAGCTCATAAATTACCATTGCTGTGTGTGTTATTGCCCGCTTCCTGGTTAAGGCCGTGCGTCGCCACCTGGTTCCGGAGGAAACAACGGTTGCACTAGGAACCAATGATGGGTCGTCTGCGATGCCATTGTGAAAATCTGTTTAGATATTAGAAAATATAAAAAAACAAAAAAAACAATCAAAAATAGTGTTATTAATTGTTTTATTCAAATGTCTAAATTTCCTTCTAGCATATTAAAGGTTATGTTTTTGAAGGTATAACCGTTGACAATTCAGTAAGCCAAATATCATAAATAACCGTTTAAAAAAATCAGTATACTGTGGAAAAATATCCAGTGTGAAATGTCCGGAGCTCAGCCAAGTGTACGGTGGCCGGGTGCTGTCATCGAGACGGAGGATGAATTATTAGTTTAAACTAGTTCTGATTGTGTTGTAGTCATGGTATATTATTGAATGTTTGTTATGCTTTTCAAAGAATAATGTCGCGACATTTAGGTCCTCACTTTGACACCAAAAAAATATGAAACACGTTTTTCAAAGCATACATGACCACTTTTATCATTGAAATCGACAAGCATTTGTGATTAAAATATGTGCGAGAAAACCTCACTTCCGCTTGTAATTTTCAGTATAAAACTAAATCGCAGCTTTGCCTATTCAGAAAGGGGGCAAGAACGGGGCTTTATTTTGAAAGTCCCGACACCTCTTTCGGAAACCAGGTTCGTCGCACACGAAAGTTCCACCGCACCCCCGCGAAAAATGGCGGAAATGTGTGTTGTTTTATCAACATCTGCTCTTCGAAGCGTTGCAATTTCAACCGCGAACTGTTGACATTTCCTAGGTGAGTGCACTTCATGTGAGTGTGGAGCGTTCAAGGCGCCTCGTCTCCTCCGCGTATAGTCGGTAGTTCTGGACTGGTTTTCAATTAAAAAACACCCGCTTCGGATAGAAGTTGCCGTGTCACACTTTTGTTATACTTTTGCTATTGTTGAGGGTTTGCATAGTTGCTTTGTACCGAGTATTAAACGCACAAGAGTTAACTGTGATGCATTTAATGGCAATGCCGCTAGCTGCTAGCGGTGCTACCTTTTGATTTGAGTGTACTCGGGGACAAGCGGGAGAAAATGGATGGATGGGCATCTTCCCCAGTTAGATTCCGAACAAATACATGCTAGCATATTATTTGAACTGTACGCCTGCTTTAATTTCATGGTTGTGTAAATGCACATGTCAAATACAACCATTTAGTAACAATGACTGAATTGCACCATAGATTATTGTGCACGTACACTTTTATGTACATGTTATGTAATGGCATGAGAGTTTGATGAACGTGTCGTTTCAAAGTTGATCATGACAAGAAAAACAAAGGCACCTGGCCTATAACCAGTGGTATCAACACTATGGGTTACACAACAACTATGTTACAGGGCTGTGAAGTCCATCCATCCATTTTCTACCGCTTGTCCCTTTCGGGGGCGCGGAAGGGGGTGCTGGAGCCTATCTCAGCTGCAATCGGGCGGAAGGCGAGGTACACCCTGGACAAGTCGCCAACACAGATAAACAGGACAACATTCACATTCACACACTATGGACCAATTTAGTGTTGCCAATCAATTTGGCTGTGAAGTCATCCATTCATTTCTACACCACTTGGGTGCCTATCTTTCTGGGCGAGACAGGCGGGGTAGACCTTGGACTAGTCACCGTTCGATCACAGGGCACTAGAGATGCGCGAATAGGCAATTATTTAATCCGCAACCGCATCACAAAAGTCGTCAACCATCCGCCATCCACCCGAACTAACATTTAATCAAAACCGCACCCGCCCGCCATCCGCCACCCGCCCGTTGTTATACATCTAATATAGACGATGCAAGGCATTAGTGAGGTTATAAAGCTTTTGCCTGTTAAAGAAAGGAGACTGATCCAATGCAGCAGAGACATTCAATGCGTGCCACGCTGTCACGGCCCAGACGCACACCAGTGCGCAATCATCTGGGAGCCGCGCTGAGCGCACCTCCAAGCGCGCTCGCGCCACTCAAACTGCTGCAGGCAGCTGCGTTCTATCTTGTTTTAACATCGTGTGGCACTCTTCTGGGATCACGGCGGACGAAACTGCTCATGTTCAGGGTGTTTGTGGAGGTTCGGGGTTTTGCACAAATGTGATGCACCGTGTTAGATGTCCCGGTTTTGTGACTGTCGTAGACATAAACAGCGTCGCAGCTCTTGCAAATCACGTAGCCAGCATAGATTATTGTGCACGTACACTTTTATGTACATGTTATGTAATGGCATGAGAGTTTGATGAACGTGTCGTTTCAAAGTTGATCATGACAAGAAAAACAAAGGCACCTGGCCTATAACCAGTGGTATCAACACTGGGTTACACAACAACTATGTTACAGGGCTGTGAAGTCCATCCATCCATTTTCTACCGCTTGTCCCTTTCGGGGGCGCGGAAGGGGGTGCTGGAGCCTATCTCAGTTGCAATCGGGCGGAAGGCGAGGTACACCCTGGACAAGTCGCCACCTCATCTCAGGGCCAACACAGATAAACAGGACAACATTCACACACTATGGACCAATTTAGTGTTGCCAATCAATTTGGCTGTGAAGTCATCCATTCATTTCTACACCACTTGGGTGAGCTGGAGCCTATCTTTCTGGGCGAGACAGGCGGGGTAGACCTTGGACTAGTCACCGTTCGATCACAGGGCACTAGAGATGCGCGGATAGGCAATTATTTCATCCGCAACCGCATCACAAAAGTCGTCAACCATCCGCCATCCACCCGAACTAACATTTAATCAAAACCGCACCCGCCCGCCATCCGCCACCCGCCCGTTGTTATATATCTAATATAGACGATGCAAGGCATTAGTGAGGTTATAAAGCTTTTGCCTGTTAAAGAAAGGAGACTGATCCAATGCAGCAGAGACATTCAATGCGTGCCACGCTGGCACGGCCCAGACGCACACCAGTGCGCAATCATCTGGGAGCCGCGCTGAGCGCACCTCCAAGCGCGCTCGCACCACTCAAACTGCTGCAGGCAGCTGCGTTCTATCTTGTTTTAACATCCTGTGGCAGTCTTCTGGGATCACGGCGGACGAAACTGCTCATGCTCAGGGTGTTTGTGGAGGTTCGGGGTTTTGCACAAATGTGATGCACCATGTTAGATGTCCCGGTTTTGTGACTGTCGTAGACATAAACAGCGTCGCAGCTCTTGCAAATCACGTAGCCAGCATTACTATCATCCTGATTTTCAACCTCATAAAAACGAGTCCACGCTGAACTTTTCTGGCCTTTTTTTCCCCTGGTCTTTAGTATTCCCTTTTTTAGTTTGTCGCGTACCACGTTTGCTGCCGGCGTTGCCATCTCTTTTTTTTCTTCTTCTTCTGTTGTGGCATGCTGCAGGTGCCTGCTCGTTTTTCGTATGTGGGTAACATTTAACTATGTATATATATTTCCGAATTGGTTTAACTGCCACCCGCCTGAATCTATTTAAAATCAAATTTTTTTTAATTTCAACCGCCCGACCCGACCCGCGGATAAAATCTTTTTTTTTTTTTATTTCAACCGCCCGACCCGCGGATAATCCGCGGACTCCGCGGTTGTGTCCGCAAACCGCGCATCTCTACAGGGCACACATCAGCAAACAACCATTTACAGTCACAATCAAATCTCTGGACAATTTCCAGTTTCCAATTAACCTAGATCAAATAATTTTGGGATAATGCAAGAACCTGGGGTACCAGGGAGGGGGAAATCCCACACAAGGACTGAGAGTACATGCAAATTCCACACAGAGATATTGCAACATATTATCAAACCAAGATGTTGAAACTTTGAGGCAGCTGTGCCAATTGTCCTTTTACCAGCCATAACTTTCCTTAAAAAAAGATTTCTAACAGTCCCTAGAGCAGTGGTTCTTAACCTTGTTGGAGGTACCGAACCCCACCAGTTTCATATGCGCATTCACCGAACCCTTCTTTAGTGAAAAATAAAATGTTTTTTTTTCAAATTCAAGACAAAGTTATGTTTTTGGTAACACTTTAGTATGGGGAACATGTTCTAAGTAACAAATACTTAATTTAGAGTTATATGGTTAGGGTTAGAGTTATAATAAGGCCATGCCAAATGAGGCATTAATAAGTACTTAATAATGACTAGTTAAGAGCCAATATGTTACTAATTTGAATGTTAATAAGCAACTAATTAATGGTGAATATGTTCCCCATACTAAAGTGTTACCATGTTTTTTTTACTGGTGCACAAAATGAACCGTGCATGAACATCACCATGTTCAAAGAACAAAACCAACACAGTGCATAAACTCACAACAAATTACACACCTGCAAATCAGTCTGACTTCTGCTGTTGCCGTATCCGTAATACGCCGATAGGGAGAAGTTTTTATTCACACGATATGTCGGGTGTGTCTTGACCTCTGCCGAATCCCTGAGCCCGACTCACCGAACCCCTAGGGTTTGATCGAACCCAGGTTAAGAACCACTGCCCTAGAGGCTGCATAACGTTTCAGACATTAGCTGTTCAAACACTAGAACTAAGCGTGGGCATTTGACAACATTCAATTGTTTGGCTGTGATGGAAGAATGTTCTGAAGTTGTCTTTCAATGCTGCTCAGAGAGGCTGATGTAGTTCGTCCTCCATTTGATTGGACCAGGGATTCCCCAACATTATTCGTCCATTGTCAAAATACAACATGGCAAGCTGACCTGTAATGTTTGTATTCTCAAATTTACCACCTAGGTGCGCCACTGCGATGACCTTGTACCTCTGGGATTCAAAACAACATTGACATGATGCACAACCAAGCTGCCACTCAAGAACACGTGAGCCAGTCTTTCCAGTGTAGCCATTGTACACTTGAGTTCAAAACCAATATCTTCTTATTTGAGCACCTCACCAACGTGCATGGCTCAAATTTAGAAGACGCAGTCAGCGGTGCTGGTTTAACTAACAATGGCAAGAGCGACGACCCTGAAAGTTCCTCAGAAGAAAGCCAGCTTGGTGATTTTGAAACCGGTCGCCTCGAGGTTTTCAATGAACAGGAGCTTAACCATCAGGAAAACAGCAATAACTTTAAAGAAGAAGTTTTTAAAATCCAAGCGTTTGTATCCGATGAGGAAGAATACCCTCCAACCTCAAAATCTAAAGACTCGTCAAAGGATTTGAGGTCGTACAAGAAGACGTTACAAACCTCCATCAGCAACTATTTTGTAGTAGGCCCTCAATCAACCTCTGAGAATTCAAGCGATAGCTCGGAGCGTAATGATAACAAAGGCAGCAACAGCAGTGACCGTAACAAAAGCAGTAATATAATTGATAGTAGTGAGAAGGTTGACACTCCCGCAAAGTCCCTTGATATCGACAACAAATCTACGTTCTTGCAATACAACCACCTTTTCCAAGCAGATCTGACACCCCCAATACATCAAGGCAAAGAACCCACTCATAAGAAAAAAAATAATAAAAAGACAAATAAGGCAGAGGATAAGACACTTGTGGTGCCGGAGAACAAAACCAATGAAGAACCATCAGGTAGGAAAGAGTATTCCTTTGAAGTGAGTGAAGATGACGAAGAAAAAAAAGTTAGCAATGCAACCGTGAGCCCACAGAGTTACCTTTGCAAGCATTGTAGTCACAAGGATGGGAGCCTAATTCGCATGTCCGCTCATTATCACAAAGCCCATCCTTATATACGATATCTCTCAAAATACGTCCAAGATCCTGGAGATTGCAGCGCCACCTTCCGATGCCTCGCCTGTCCTATTGAATTTTCCAGCGAAGTTGACCTCAAGAAGCATTACAGTGACGAGCACACAGGAGCCCCAGATATTTTTTTGCTGCAACGACATCAACTCAGTCTGATTTTCAAATGTTTTCAGTGTACATTTACCTCGGATGCAGTGGATATGCTCAAAGAACACTACAAAGAAAATCATCGACTCAAGACCTTAAAACCGTTGATGTTCCTCAAATACATGCACACCCAATGCCAAGAAGGCCCATCACAGTTGGAGTGTGAGAAGACACCCAGTTTAGCAAAACCTCAAAAAACCTCTCCTAAGGTTGAGCCAAACGTGGCCTCGTACCGATGCAACTGCTGTCAGTTTAGCCACACGTCTGTGATTGTCATGCATGTCCACTATCAAAAAAATCACCCGGAAGAAGAGATCACATTTGATAAAATAAAACAACTGGCTTGTGTCATGTCTCCGGCAGCCAAGAAGACACCAATGGATCAGAACTCCAGCCGAAAAACAGAAAAAGCGAAAAGAAAAAGCTCACAGTCACTTTTAACTCACCCAGAAGCTCCCACCACCAAGAAAACCGAGTCTTCAGAGGACAGAGATGAAGGAAACAATTTAACACCCGAACTTGGAACGCAACCAACTGAACACGCACAAAAAACTGTAGAAGGAACCTTGAAGCAAAACACCAAAGCGAAGCTCCAGAAACTTCTAGTCAAAGCCCCAGCAAGAACTACCTCTAAACCCAGTAAAAAAACAAAACCAAGCAAGAAAGAACTTAAGCAAAAAGAGAGCGACAACCCAGCCACTTCACTTTCAAAGATCAACCTTTACGCTAAGGCCCAGGATTTGTTTTACTGCCGTAAGTGCAACTACGGGAATCCTGCTGTTAAAGGAATAAAAGCCCATCAAGTCCAAATGCATCAAAGTATTCATTCCAGTAATGAACGTATAGTCGGATATACGTCTGAAATTCATGATCAGTTAGAAAAATTGAAAGCTCAAGCTAAGGATGCGTCCTTTTCTCCCTCACTGCCTCTTCCAATTTTGAAGAAAGGAGAAGAAAATATGTTTTTCTGCCACTTCTGCAACTTTAGACGACAGTCCATGTGCGAGCTCGTCCATCACTACTTTGTAAGGCATCCTGGGTTTGAGGCCACAACGGAAGAAATCAAACTGTACACATCCAAGCTTCTCCAACAGTTGCAGATAACGCCTGAAAAAACTACGGCAGTTGGAGAAACGGGCGAGGAATCTGTTGAGGAGCCACAAAATAAAAAAATAAAAACAGCCTCGCAGAAGCTTAAGACTATTCAGTGCCACAACTGCGCGTACAAGACTTACAGTGCAAGCCTTTTCAGGATCCATACACGGAAATGCCACCGGGTAAATAACTCAAGCTCGGGTGTTTTAAAAGTTTACCTGAAGCAAGAAAATGTACAGTCAGGCTTTCGGTGCGACTTGTGCTCCTTCTCTCATAAGAAATCTGCCATGTTGTATAGCCACTACCGTCAAGAACACCCCGATAAAAGTTTGAGCTTGGATTTTATCACCACAGGGTTACAGGACGACCACAAAACATCTTCGGTCAAGAAGAAAAGTCGAATAAAGCGAGAGCTTGACAGCGCAAATGAAACTGATGGTCCTTTGCAAACCGATACCAAGACATTTTCGTGTCGGGCGTGTTCGTTCAAAGGGAGCAATGTGGCAAGTATCAAAGATCACTATCGCGCTGTCCATCCTTGGTGTGTCAAAGATGACGGCTCGGTCCCGAACGTTAGCGGCAAAAAGAAGTCAAATGACCAAAAGGAATGTCTTGATTCCTTTGACGAGTACCAAATTCCTCTTGAGTTTGAAAAGTCTCCACGTTCGTCTCCCAAACACGATTTATCTCCACCCTCCGAGCCCACTAACGATACACCCCGCGGGACAAAAAAGAAAAAATCTGCAACTAAAAGTATTGCCAAACAGCAAGATGAAATCCAAGGTCGTGTCCAAGTCTTTAAGTGTACATATTGTACCTATGTGAATACCAAGCACCAAGGGGTGATCACTCACTGCCAAATGAGGCACACGGACCTCAAGTCCAGAGCAGAGAGTCTTCATGTGGATGAAAAACAAGTGCGCGATTGGAACGATGGTATGAAAACAAAAGGACACTGGGACATGTTTAAGACATTTCGGGGCTATATGTGTAAACTCTGCCCGAAGATCTTTGCAACGAGTGGAAATTTGAAAAAACACTGCGAGACGGCCCACAATGGGGAGCCTGCACCAGACATCGAGCTTGATGTAGGTAAAACGAAGCAAAAGAAGAACCAAAAGAACCCTGTTCCTTCATACAAGAGTAAAATCACGATATTCACGTGTCAGCAATGCCCCTACACCTCCAGCACAAAGATAGCATTTGGTCGACACATGCGTTTTAAGCACAAAAACGCCACTATTCAGGATTTTAAGTACAATTGTGTCCTTTGTTCCAATTCTTATTTCAAGAAGAAACGTCTTGGAGTCCATTATACCACAAAGCACGGAAAGGATGCCTTTCAAACGTACTTCATACCGCTCCATGATCATGTTCGAGAGCTGCCAGGGCAAACATCTGCAAGCAGTCCAGAGCAGCCAGATCCAGAATCACCGTCAAGCCCTGATTCCAAAATCACAAAACAAGTCTTCAGGTGTCCGTGTTGTCCTTATGTCAATTCCCGCTACCATGGCATGTCCATTCACTGCCAAATGCTTCACACAGACTTTGCATTCCGAATCAATGAATTTGTAAAGGATGAAATTGTTATAAACAGCAGTTACCAGTCGGGGTCCAGCAACAAAAGAGGCTACTTGTGTAATTTATGTCCAGGAATTTTTGTAACGCAAAAGAAGCTGAGTATCCACTCTGTGAAAAAGCATAGCCCGGATGCACTGCCAACAACTTCTCCAAATGCTGCTGCTGCTATTACTGATCAGGATTTTCAGAGCTCACTATTGAAGGCTTTGGCACAGAGCGAGGGAGATGCCCATTCGGACTTTGCTCGAAAAAAGTCTATGGATCACCATATCAAGTACAAATGCTCGCTATGTCCTTATTCGTCACAGATACGAAAGCGTCTTGCCGGGCATTACAGCAAAGAACATGGAAAGGCTGCTTTCCTCAAACACTTTGCCAAACTGTACCTGTATAAAAAAAATAAAAAACCTCGGCCGGCCGCCCAAGAGGATGTCAAAACAGAGGAACCGGTAGTCGAGGTGGAGCAACAGTCTAGCGAGGTAGAACCCGAAGCCACGATCTACAAGTGCCGATTCTGTGACTATGAAACGGGGGCTCGAAGGTACCTGATATATCACTACAAAAATACACACCAACTGGATGCCGATACCAGAAACGAGATGCTACAGGAGTATAACAAACGTAAAAAAAGCCTTCCCCCCCAACAGTCTAAAGATTTAGAGGAGACCTTTGAAAGGAAATGCAAGAAGTGCCCCGACTTAGTCTTTGGCTCGCCGCAACTGCTGATCGCCCACTACAGTAGCGTGCACCACACCGCCAAGAGTTTTGATTTCACCATCATATATCCGCTCGGCCGATCGACGGGGGTTTACAAATGCATCCGGTGCCTCAAACAGTTGAATGGAATTAGAAATCTGTGCCAACACCTGGATCTTCACCGGCAGAAAATGTGGATGAATGCCAACAAGACGAAGGCTTCTCCGGCGAAACCAGTAAGTTTTAATGATAATTCGTTTGCCCGACTTGTTTTTGACCTGTGCCTTTTCCGCCAGCAGGATGGTCCACGGGTGCATGACATGCCGGAGGGAGCCCATGAAGGTAACTCTATGCGGGAAGAAGACCGCTCGCCTTCACCGTCCAAACCCACGGAGGAAGAGCAACAGGACCCAGAATCCGAAAGCAAGAATCACGGTTGCACACAATGCCAGCGAAAGTTCAAGTCTCTGATCGGTTTGCGGACTCACGAGCGCAGCCACGCCACGCGGGCAGCCCTCCAGGAACTACCGTCGTCTCAGTCGCAGCTCAGGTAAGAAACAAATATACCATGCTTTAGGGCTGCACGATTAATCGACATCAAGGTTTTAATTAGTGCGATAACGTTACCGCAAGAGGCTGAGGTTTTTCTGAGGGATTTGAGTGACGGCCAAGTTCGCCAATCAGAATTGTTGAGCCTCAGGTTTGTTCGTCTCTCGCTTCAAACCGGGAGAAAGATGTCTCACTGCACATCGCTCTCAGCACCAGAGCGCCTTTATTTAACAGTCGAATTAACTGAACACAGTGAACCCTCTTTTCAGTCATTCACAATCTTTGTCTCGGTGGGCGGAGATAGGGGGGCCATTTTAACGCACGTGCAAACAGCCTCCCTTCTTGGGACTCGCCAGTAAGAAGTGCGCCAAGTAACAAAAATTAGGAGGAAAAAAATAAGATTACAAAGCCAAATGTTGCTCTGTGAGAATATTTCGGCTTCAAATCGGATATGCAATATGAGCCCATCAACAGGGACGAACGAGCAAGAAACCCTGACCCAAAAGCAAAACACATCTGACCTCGTTTTTCCGACTGGAAAAAAATGCCCTTTTAAGATGTTCAATATTTATTTAAGTTACATTTTTGCTTACAAATATGAGGCAATTTAATTTTTTTGTTTGTTTATTTGGGATTACAAAGGTATTTACCTTCCAATTACAGGATAATGGTAAACAATTCTACAGTATTGAGAAATAAAAGTTTGTCTTTTTAAATATTTAGTTGCGTTATTATTTCATTGTTTTTATTGATTATTTCTTCACTTTAAGAGTATGATGTAGACAAAAGCTCTGAGTCAGTCTGCATTAAGCCACATATTTTTATAGTAAATTGTTGTATTTTGTTCGAGTGTGTGGCATCTTGAGACAAGAATATATGACATGTTACTTTCTTCACTCGTTATTTTCGCAGTTTGATGCATTTTTATGTATAAAATACAGGAATCGCAAAATCGAAGCCCAATCGCAATTTTGGAGAGAAAAATGGCAGATTTTTTCTAAACGCGCAGTCCTACCATAAATTATGTTTCCCACATATTGCAAATCTGTGTACTTGTTAATCCACAATCAAAAGTGTGATTAATCTGATTTTTTAAAATGTGGTACTAATTTAAAGGCAAATCAGTTTTGTTAAGATCAACTACAGCTATCAAATGATTGGTTTTGTAGACATTTTTGAATTTGGATTATCTGATTAACGACACTTTTGAGTTTAGATTAATCATTGATTGAACAGTTTATTACTCGCTTTCATAATTTAAAGGAATTTAAAGACACCAATATTTTGACACAAATACAAGTTTATTGTCAGAATGTCAGCCAACCCCCTAGTTTGATTTGAAGTGACATCAATCAATCAATCAATCTTTATTTATATAGCCCTAAATCACAAGTGTCTCAAAGGGCTGCACAAGCCACAACGACATCCTCGGTACAAAGCCCACATAAGGGCAAGGAAAAACTCACCCCAGTGGGACGTCGATGTGAATGACTATGAGAAACCTTGGAGAGGACCGCATATGTGGGTAACCCCCCCCTCTAGGGGAGACCGAAAGCAATGGATGTCGAGTGGGTCTGACATAATATTGTGAGAGTCCAGTCCATAGTGGATCCAACATAATAGTAAGAGTCCAGTCCATAGTGGGGCCAGCAGGACACCATCCCGAGCGGAGACGGGTCAGCAGCGCAGAGATGTTCCCAGCCGATGCACAGGCGAGCGGTCCACCCCGGGTCCCGACTCTGGACAGCCAGCACTTCATCCATGGCCACCGGACCTGTGCCCCCCCCCCCTCAAGGAAAAGGGGAGCAAAGGAGAAAAGAAAAGAAACGGCAGATCAACTGGTCTAACAGGGGGGCTATTTAAAGGCTAGAGTATACAAATGAGTTTTAAGATGGGACTTAAATGCTTCTACTGAGGTAGCATCTCTAATTGTTACCGGGAGGGCATTCCATAGTACTGACATGACTCGTCAAGCTTTATCTACCTCTACATGCACTTTAAAATAATATTGTGCTGTTGATGTGAAAGTCATGTTGTTTACAATAAACACAGCGGCACTATTGATGCTGACTGAGCAGTCGGCGCCTTACCCATGTAGTCAAAGAGAGCTATGGTTTACTTTCCACTTTCTCATGGGTTTCTCTATTCCAGGAATAAAATAGTTTCTCCAATATTACTGTGTGATATCTGGAGTTACTCTGAAATGTTTGTAACCAACTGTATTTTTTTGTCCACTATAGCCTCAACAAGTATCTTCTCAACAAGCCTGGTACTATAAAGCCTTTCCAGTGCAGCATCTGCTTCTATCGGACCAATTTGATAGGCCTGTGGAACAGCCACCTGCTGAAGAACCACATAGGTGAACAACTTTTTACATTTATTTCATTACTGGAGTTGTCCCGATTCCAGTGATGGTACTTTTTTACCTTAAAGGGGAACATTATCACCAGACCTATGTACCGTATTTTCCGCACCATAAGGCGCCCTGGGTTATAAGCCGCGCCTTCAATGAACGGCATATTTCAAAACTTTGTCCACCTATAAGCCGCCCCGTGTTATAAGCCGCATCTAACTGCGCTAAAGGAATGTCAAAAAAACAGTCAGATAGGTCAGTCAAACTTTAATAATATATTAAAAACCAGCGTGATGTGGGCGCGCACGGAGTCGTATATCAACATGGACGGAGCTGCGTGAAAAAAGCCACCCGGCCTCTTCGCGTAAACTTACCTTAACCACTCGCTCATCTTTTCTTCATCCATCCCTTCGAGTTAGCTTTTATGATGACGCCGGCTGGAAAGGTCTCTTTTGGCAAGGTCTTCCTTTTGAATATCACCATGGGTGGAAGTTTCTGGCCATTAGCATGGCAAGCTAGAACCACAGTGAAGGATGACTTCTCATTCCCTGTGGTGCGAATATTCACCGTACGTGCTCCCGTTGTATCCACAGTGCGGTTCACAGGAATATCAAAAGTCAGTGGAACCTCGTCCATGTTGATAATGTTCTCTGGCCGGATCTTTTTTTCAGCTATCTTGTTTTTACAATATGCACGGAAAGTAGCCAGCTTTTCTTGAAAGTCTTTAGGCAGTTGCTGTGAAATAGTAATCCGTGTGCGGATGGAGAGATTGCGTCTTTTCATGAACCGGATCCCTGTCGCTTAGTAGGAGCCATTTTGTGGTCTTTACAGATGTAAACACACAAAGGAAATGAAACGTAATATTCGCGCGCTTCTTCTTCTTCTACGCGGGCTGGTGGTTGCTTACAGTAGAAGAAGAAGCGCTTCCTGTTCTATGGGGGCGGGTGCTTACCTTGGCGGTTGCTTGCGTAGAAGAAGAAGCACTTCCTCTTCTACGGGGAAAAAAGATGGCGGCTGTTTACCGTAGTTGCGAGACCGAAACTTTATGAAAATGAATCTTAATATTAATCCATATATAAAGCGCACCGGGTTATAAGGCGCACTGTCAGCTTTTGAGAAAATTTGTGGTTTTTAGGTGCGCCTTATAGTGCGGAAAATACGGTAAGCGTCAATATATACCTTGATGTTGCAGAAAAAAGACCATATATTTTTTTAACCGATTTCCGAACTCTAAATGGGTGAATTTTGACGAATTAAACGCCTTTCTATTATTCGCTCTCGGACGTTGTGACGTCACATCGGGAAGCAATCCGCCATTTTCTCACTTTCGTCTGTGTGTTGTCGGAGGGTGTATCAACACGAACAGGGGCGGATTCAAGTTGCACCAGTGGCCCAAAGATGCGAAAGTGGCAAGAAATTGGATGAAATTTGTTCAAAATACGAGGTTGTGGGGAAAGCCGACGAAATGGTCAGTCGTTTGTTCCGCACACTTTACCGACGAAAGCTATGCTACGACAGAGATGGCAAGAATGTGTGGATATCCTGCGACACTCAAAGCAGATGCTGACATCAACTCCAAAACTGGACAGATCAGCTTTCAGGAAAAGCGAGCGGATGAGGGTATGTCTACAGAATATATTAATTGATGAAAACTTTATTCATTACTCGCGGTTTTACGTAAATTATTATACATAAACTGTGTTTACCAATAATTTAGCTTAAAAACATTAATTTTTTTCAATCATTCGAGTACATTCGGGTAGTCTTGTGTAATGCAGTATTTTGTGTCTATTTAGATATGGTTAACCTGAGTGCTGAAATCGTGGAAAAATATATGTTCTTAGCGCGCCTGAAATGGGCTGTCTGCACTCTCAAAGTGCATGTTGTTGCCAAATGTATTTCATATGCTGTAAACCTAGTTCATGGTTGTTAGTTTCCTTTAATGCCAAACAAACACATACCAATCGTTGGTTAGAAGGCGATCGCCGAATTCGTCCTCGCTTTCTCCCGTGTCGCTTGGCTGTCGTGTCGTTTTCGTCGGTTTCGCTTGCATACGGTTCAAACCGATATGGCTCAATAGCTTCAGTTTCTTCGTCAATTTCGTTTTCGCTACCTGCCTCCACACTACAACCATCCGTTTCAATACATGCGTAATCTGTTGAATCGCTGAAATCCGAGTCTGAATCCGAGCTAATGTCGCTATACCTTGCTGTTTTATCCGCCATGTTTGTTTGTATTGGCATCACTGTGTGACGTCACAGGAAAATGGACGGGTGTATATAACGATGGTTAAAATCAGGCACTTTGAAGCTTTTTTTAGGGATATTGCGTGATGGGTAAATTTTTGAAAAAAACTTTGAAAAATAAAATAAGCCACTGGGAACTGATTTTTAATGGTTTTAACCCTTCTGAAATTGTGATAATGTTCCCCTTTAAAAGCTGATGAGTTGTCGAGCACAACCAATTTTTACCACAACGGTGTTCCAATGTTCAAATGCTAAAGATTGTACTCGCGTGCAAGATTCCTTTTTAAAATGGATGCACGCTCAGGGAGACACTCATTACATTTTTGCGTGAAATGGGTACGCGTCTTGCCAGAACACCGGCTCGAATTTAAAGAGCAAGCTGCAACAGACGCGTCGTCTATCCACAGTTCGAAGCGGCTTCCAAGATACTAATCCTCACCACCATGGTGGAAAATTAACTACGTTTCTTCTAGGTAGCATTGTCACTGGACGACAAGAGGAAAAAGAATAGCTAAGCATGCTGCACACACACATACCGAGCAGGACGACACAAGAAGCTAACCACTAAAGCTTTAATGTAAAATAGGGGTGATTGATTCAGATGTCGATACTATCGATACCTAGTATAGTATCAGTATATAAACAATACTCAAGGGATTCAATTTATATTTTTACTTTTTATTGTTCCTATTACAACATCTTTATTGTTGTTGGTTTTTGTTATTGTTTACAAACACAGGAAGTAAGTCTCTGGATAAAGGAAGGCTTTGAGGGCGAAACCCAAATTATTTGAATTGAAGACAATTGTTTTTGTTTGGTTATTGTGCAGTAGCCGCATTATTTTTAGAGATGTCCGATAATGGCTTTTTGGCCCATATCCGATATTCCGATATTGTCCAACTCTTAATTACCGATTCCAATATCAACCGATACCGATATATACAGTCGTGGAATTAACACATTATTATGCCTAATTTTGTTGTGACGCCCCGCTGGATGCATTAAACAATGTAACTTTACCATGAATTGATTAGCGTGGACCCCGATTAGTTGAAAAACTAATTCGGGTGTTACCATTTAGTGGTCAATTGTACGGAATATGTACTGTACAGTGCAATCTACTAATACAAGTTTCAATCAATCAATCAAAAACAAGGTTTTCCAAAATAAGATAACAACTTTAACTCCAGTTATGGAAAAAAGTGCCAACATGGCACTGCCATATTTATTATTGAAGTCACAAAGTGCATTTTTTTTTTTTAACATGCCTCAAAACAGCAGCTTGGAATTTGGTACATGCTCTCCCTGAGATAATCCTAATACCCATTACAACTATGGGAAATACTATACTTTGACTTTCACAAAGTGCATTATTATTATTTTTTTTTTTTAAACATGCCTAATAACAACAGCTACAAAAACAATGAAGGCACACCGCTTCAGTCCAGAGTATACTAGAGCATACTTGCCAACCTTGACACCTCCGAATTCGGGGGGCGGGGTTGAGGTGGGCGGGGGTGTATATTGTAGTGTCCCGGAAGAGTTAGTGCTGCAAGGGGTTTTGGGTATTTGTTCTGTTGTGTTTATGTTGTGTTACGGTGCGGATGTTCTCCCGAAATGTGTTTGTCATTCTTGTTTGGTGTGGGTTCACAGTGTCGCGCATATTTGTAACAGTGTTAAAGTTGTTTATACGGCCACCCTCAGTGTTACCTGTTTGGTTATTGATCAAATATGACTTTCATTCACTTGTGTGTGTGTGTAAAAGCCGCATATATTATGTGACTGGGCCGGCACGCTGTTTGTATGGAGAAAAAGCAGACGTGGCGACAGGTTGTAACGCTAAAGGCAGTGCCTTTAAGGCACGCCCCCAATATTGTTGTCCAGGTGGAAATCGGGAGAAATTCAGGAGAATGATTTCCCCGGGAAAATCGGGAGTGTTGGCAAGTATGCCCTACGTCCGTGTTTTACCGGATATGTACCGCTGCGTACAGCGGCGTTTTAAAAAGTCATTAATTTTACTTATTGAAACCGATACCGATCATTTCCGATATTACATTTTAAAGCATTTATCAGACAATAATATCGGCATGCCAATATTATCGGACATCTCTAATTATTTTGTTCAAAACTATTGTATGTACCGGTAGCATTCAATACCACATATTTAGTACATCATCTGATTTACAACAATAATAGCACATTTTAAATTTAATCTGATCAGCTTTATAAATATGCTATTGTGCTTGTTTTAGTTATTTGCTCTAAAACATTTTTAGTTCTATAATCTTTTGTCAAACTATTGGATCAGGACTCAATCGAAATCAAAGCCAAAAATGATTTTGGGCCATCCCGTTTATTTTTGCAGTGTCTTCTTTACAAGTACAACTATGATATTTAACTCTGTGTGTTCCTCGCTGCATGTTGGGCCGGGTGTCCAGATGTCATCATAGAGACTACTGACACCGACAACCAGGAGGAGAGTCCCAGCACCGAAAAGGATCGCCTACCTTCATGCGACCAATTCCCACCAAAAAATGAAGGGCGGACTAAAGGCAAGTCCGCCATAATGTTAATGTCACGCTGTTATTACATAATCTTAACCAATGCATGTGTATCTGTTCTACAGACTGGTACCAGGAGCCCCCGGAGGTGCAGCGCCAGCTGAGCCACTTCAGCCTGATGGCGCAAAACGGAGCCTCGACCGAAGCCAACATGCAGGCCACCAGGTTGAGCGACAGCGGCCCGTTTCACTGCGAGTACTGCGGCTTCATTTCCGAGGGCTTGGCCAGCCTGCGGCGACACTACATGAGTCGCCACGGCAGGAAGTTGTTCCGGTGCACGGACTGCGACTTCTTCACCGGCTTAAGGTCAGACATTGGTGTTTAGGTCTGATGGTGTCCAAAGCCATGTTCCTCTTACTCCTATGAGTGGGTACCGAATTTGGTACTTTTATAGGTAGCGTCCGAATTCCGTTGCTACTACCCGTAAAATCAAATGGTACCATGTTTGGATTTTACCTGTGACGTCATAGCACTGGTTTAAAGGCCTACTGAAATGCGATTTTCTTATTTAAACGGGGATAGCAGGTCCATTCTATGTGTCATACTTGATCATTTCGCGATATTGCCATATTTTTGCTGAAAGGAGTTAGTAGAGAACATCGACGATAAAGTTTGCAACTTTTGGTCTCTTATAAATAAGCCTTGCCTGTACCGGAAGTAGCAGACGAGTAGCGTGACGTCACAGGTTGTGGAGTTCCTCACATCTGCACATTGTTTACAATCATGGCCACCAGCAGCGAGAGCGATTCGGACCGAGAAAGCGACGATTCCCCCATTAATTTGAGCGAGGATGAAAGATTCGTGGATGAGAAAAGTGACTAGAGGGCAGTGGGAGCGATTCAGATAGGGAAGATGCTGTGAGAGGCGAGTGGGACCTGATATTCAGCTGGGAATGACTAAAACAGTAAATAAACACAAGACATATATATACTCTATTAGCCACAACACAACCAGGCTTATATTTAATATGCCACAAATTAATCCCGCATAACAAACACCTCCCCCCTCCCGTCCATATAACCCGCCAATACAACTCAAACACCTGCACAACACACTCAATCCCACAGCCCAAAGTACCGTTCACCTCCCCAAAGTTCATACAGCACATATATTTCCTCAAAGTCCCCAAAGTTACGTACGTGACGTGCACATGGCGGCACGCACGTACGGGCAAGCGATCAAATGTTTGGAAGCTGCATGCGTACTCACGGTACCGCGTCTGTGCATCCAACTCAAAGTCCTCCTGGTAAGAGTCTCTGTTGTCCCAGTTCTCCACAGGCCAATGGTAAAGCTTGACTGTCATCTTCCGGGAATGTAAACAATGAAACACCGGCTGTGTTTGTGTTGCTGCATCCGGCCGCAATACACCGCTATCCACCTACAGCTTTCTTCTTTGCTGTCTCCATTGTTCATTGAACAAATTGCAAAAGATTCACCAACACAGATGTCCAGAATACTGTGGAATTTTGCGATGAAAACAAGACGACTTAATAGCTGGCCACCATGCTGTCCCAAAATGTCCTCTACAACCCGTGACGTCACACGCAGGCATCATCATACCGAGACGTTTTCAGCAGGATATTTCGCGCGAAATTTAAAATTGCACTTTAGTAAGCTAACCCGGCCGTATTAGCATGTGTTGCAATGTTAAGATTTCATCATTGATATATAAACTATCAGACTGCGTGGTCGGTAGTAGTGGGTTTCAGTAGGCCTTTAAACCCTTTAATGTTGCATTTCTTTATGCCAACAAAGGAAGTATGCCTGATAGAAAACGCTCGAAAGTACAGTAAGGCTCCACTGCTTCAAAATGTGCTAGCTCAATGTACAGTACAGGCCAAAAGTTTGGACACACCTTCTCATTTCTATGCGTTTTTCTCTATTTTCATGACTATTTGCCTCGTAGATTGTCACTGAAGGCATCAAAACTATGACACCTGTGAAGTGAAAACCCTTTCAGGTGACTACCTTTTGAATCTCATGGAGAGAATGCCAAGATTGTGCAAAACAGTAATCAGAGCAAAGGGTGGCTATTTTGAAGAAACTAGAATATAAAACATGTTTTCAGTTATTTCACCTTTTTTTGTTAAGTACATAACTCCACATGTGTTCATTCATAGTTTTAATGCCTTCAGTGACAATCTACGATGTAAATAGTCATGAAAATAAAGAAAACCATTGAATTAGAAGGTGTGTCCAAACTTTTGGCCTGTATTTTACAATAAATTTGCCATTAGTGATTTTACATGGTGATTTAAAGGGGAACATTATCACCAGACCTATGTAAGCGTCAAAATATACCTTGATGTTGCAGAAAAAATACCTTTTTTTTTTTTACCGATTTCCGAACTCTAAATGAGTGAATTTTGGCGAATTAAACGCCTTTCTTTTATTCTCTCTCGGAGCGATGACGTCACAACGTGACGTCACATCGGGAAGCAATCCGCCATTTTCTCAAACACATTACAAACACCGCGTCAAATCAGCTCTGTTATTTTCCGTTTTTTTCGACTGTTTTCCGTACCTTGGAGACATCATGCCTCGTCGGTGTGTTGTCGGAGGGTGTAACAACACGAACAGGGACGGATTCAAGTTGCACCAGTGGCACAAAGATGCGAATGTGGCAAGAAATTGGACGTTTGTTCCGCACACTTTACCGACGAAAGCTATGCTACGACAGAGATGGCAAGAATGTGTGGATATCCTGCGACACTCAAAGCAGATGCATTTCCAACTGGACTGGACAGATCAGCTTTCAGGAAAAGAGAGCCGATGAGGGTATGTCTACAGAATATATTAATTGATGAAAATTGGGCTGTCTGCACTCTCAAAGTGCATGTTGTTGCCAAATGTATTTCATATGCTGTAAACCTAGTTCATAGTTGTTAGTTTCCTTTAATGCCAAACAAACACATACCAATCGTTGGTTAGAAAGCGATCGCCGAATTCGTCCTCGCTTTCTCCCGTGTCGCTGGCTGTCGTGTCGTTTTCGTCGGTTTCGCTTGCAAACGGTTCAAACCGATATGACTCAATAGCTTCAGTTTCTTCTTCAATTTCGTTTTCGCTACCTGCCTCCACACTACAACCATCCGTTTCAATACATGCGTAATCTGTTGAATCGCTTAAGCCGCTGAAATCCGAGTTTGAATCCGAGCTAATGTCGCTATAGCTTGCTGTTCTATGCGCCATGTTTGTTTGTGTTGGCATCACTATGTGACGTCACAGGAAAATGGACGGGTGTATATAACGATGGTTAAAATCAGGCACTTTGAAGCTTTTTTAGGGATATTGCGTGATGGGTAAAATTTTGAAAAAAACTTCGAAAAATAAAATAAGCCACTGGGAACTGATTTTTAATGGTTTTAACCCTTCTGAAATTGTGATAATGTTCCCCTTTAAACACCTCAAAATTTGGTCATGAAAACTGCAACTAAAACGCATATTGCAATCAAATAGCTGGCTACTTCCTGGCTAAGGCAACACACCGTAGCCCAGTGTCGTGTATAGAAAAGAGTATGGACAACTCGGTTTCAAGCGATCTCCTTAATGATTGGTCAGAAGGCAGTCACCTGACTACAGGGTACCATGTTACGCAGCTAGGCGACACTGCACTTCCTCATTATACATTTTTTTTAATTAAAGAGTTGTGTGGCATGGGGATCCGCCTCTCGCAAAAAAATGTGGGAACCAATTGCATACGCTTCCCCACAACCCAAAAAGAAGAAATGTATGGAAAGTGAAGGTTGGAGGTCCAATAACAGTTTCTTGTACATACACATGGGAAACATGGTATATCTAATTCTCAGTAATAGTCAATTAATACACTTTGCCTGACAAAATTGTATATTTTCTGCATGTGTCACCAATACTCCAATCCAAACTAATAAGTATTGCAGTAAAACATAGCATTTGTTCAGTATTCAAGTTAATATGGTGATACCGGTAATGAAATTAGGAAGCCATGACTCGCCATAGCAAAACAAAAAAATAATCACAAAAGTAAAAGCACAGGCATATATAGCACAGTGATTACAAACAATACATTGGAGGCAGACACCACAGTTGACATACTTAACGCAAAAGTCATAATTTCGCCGTAATTGTTGGTCCAAAGCTAATAAGGATTTTGGCAAAATAAGGGTAATACGTATATATTTGGTTGTGTATTTTCGCCAGGTGGGAGCATGTTAGAGAGCCGCTAGTCACTAAGCACTGCATTAATGCAGCGGAGGAGTGCATCAATTACGGCCGCAAAAATTCCCCAGAATTATACTTTGACAAAATAAAATCAATCAATCAATCAATCAATGTTTATTTATATAGCCCTAAATCACAAAAGTCTCAAAGGGCTGTACAAGCCACAACGACATCCTCGGTACAGAGCCCACATAAGGGACGTCGATGTGAATGACTATGAGAAACCGCATATGTGGGTAACCCCCCCTCTCTAGGGGAGACCGAAAGCAATGGATGTCGAGTGACATAATATTGTCAAAGAACAGCCCTTAGTGGATCTAACTTAGTAGTGAGAGTCCAGTCCATAGTGGGGCCAGCAGGAGACCAGCAGGAAACCATCCCGAGCGGAGACGGGTCAGCAGCACAGAGATGTCCCCAACCGGTGCACAGGCGAGCGGTCCACCCCGGGTCCCAACTCTGGACAGCCAGCGCTTCATCCATGGTCACCGGAACCGGAATAACCCGGCGAGGAGGCAGAGGAGAAAAGAAAAGAAACAGCAGATCAACTGGTCTAAAAACGGGGGTCTATTTAAAGGCTAGATTATACAAATGAGTTTTAAGATGGGACTTAAATGCTTCTACTGAGGTAGCATCTCTAACTGTTATCGGAAGGGCATTCCATAGTACTGGAGCCCGAATGGAAAACGCTCTGTAGCCCGCAGACTTTTTATGGGCTCTGGGAATCACTAATAAGCCGGAGTTCTTTGAACGCAGGTTTCTTGCCGGGACATATGGTACAATACAATCGGCAAGATAGGCTGGAGCTAGACCGTGTAGTATTTTATACGTAAGTAGTAAAACCTTAAAGTCGCATCTTAAGTGCACAGGAAGCCAGTGCAGGTGAGCCAGTATAGGCGTAATATGATCAAACTTTCTTGTTCTTGTCAAGAGTCTAGCAGCCGCATTTTGTACCAGCTGTAATCTTTTAATGCTAGACATAGGGAGACCCGAAAATAATGCGTTACAGTATGAGCTGTAGTATATTCATACTTGCCAACCCTCCCGGATTTTCCGGGAGACTCCCGAAATTCAGCGCCTCTCCCGAAAACCTCCCGGAAGAAATTTTCTCCCGAAAATCTCCCGGAATTCAGCCGGAGCTGGAGGCCACGCCCCCTCCAGCTCCATGCGGACCTGAGTCCAGTGTGCGCACACAAGGAGACGAAGCAGAAGAACGAGACCGTAGTCGAAGAGCGCAGGGGAGACACTTCTCCAGGGCCGATGTATGCTCGGGGCAACACCCTTCACCTTACCCGGCAGTGGGTCTCCACAGCGGACGACATTAGGGTGAATGATGAGTCCAGCGATTAGTTGCAAATCTTGCTTTATTGATTGCTGCCTCTCTTCTCTCGCCCACACACTCACTGACGCCACTCACCTCACATGCTGTCACCTATTAAAGGGCCACACACACACACATACTCTACTCTCATAACACACAGTACAGTTAGTAGAACAACTGTGTTTTCATTACTGTGTATTTGATAGGTGCCATTGCCCCGGAATTGTATTGCATTGTACTTTCAAGTACAACAATGAGTAGATGAGTGTTATGTGTGTGTATATATGTAAATAAATGAACACTGAAATTCAAGTATAAAATAAATAAATATATATATAGCTAGAATTCACTGAAAGTCAAGTATTTCATATATATATATATATATATATGAAATACTCCAGTTGGTGAATTCTAGCTGTAAATATACTCCTCCCCTCTTAACCACGCCCCCAACCACGCCCCCCAACCCCACCTCCCGAAATCGGAGGTCTCAAGGTTGGCAAGTATGAGTATATTTAGAACTATATTTAGACTTGTTATTTTGGTTTATTTAATCAGGAAAACTTAACGTCAGAGCGACTCAATTGCATGCTTCCGGGCACAGCTGCACCCGCCTGAGGTACCAAACAAGGCACCTCTCGTTTAGTTGCCCTTACTCTATACACGACTCTTCCCCTGGCATCTAACAGCATGGAATGGCAACTGCATGCAAAATCTACTACCGTACTTTTCGGACTATAAGTCGCAGTTTTTTTCATAGTTTGGCCGGGGGTGCGACTTATACTCAGGAGCGACTTATGTGTGAAATTATTAACACATTACCGTAAAATATCAAATAATATTATTTAGCTCATTCACGTAAGAGACTAGACGTATAAGATTTCATGGGATTTAGCGATTAGGAGTGACAGATTGTTTGGTAAACGTATAGCATGTTCTATATGTTATAGTTATTAGAATGACTCTTACCATAATATGTTACGTTAACATACCAGGCACGTTCTCAGTTGGTTATTTATGCCTCATATAACGTACACTTATTCAGCCTGTTGTTCACTATTCTTTATTTATTTTAAATTGCCTTTCAAATGTCTATTCTTGGTGTTGGCTTTTATCAAATAAATTTCCCCAAAAAGTGCGACTCATATTCTCGTGCGACTTATATATGTTTTTTTCCTTCTTTATTATGCATTTTCGGCCGGTGCGACTTATACTCCGGAGCGACTTATACTCCGAAAAATACGGTATGTAAAACTTGCAAATGAGACCCAGGAGTTTTAAGAAAACAAGATATAAGAAACTGGACAGCACAGTTGTCATAATTACCGTATTTTTCGGACTATAAGTCGCAGTTTTTTTCATACTTTGGCCGGGCTCCAGTGCGACTTATATGTTTTTTTTCTTCTTTATTATGCATTTTCGGCAGGTGCGACTTAAACTCAGGTGCGACTTATACTCCGAAAAATACAGTAGCTAACTTAAATGTTAAATAAAAAAATATATGTATTTTATCATAAAACTATTAACATATGAACACACACATAAAAGTAACAAAAATTGATACCATTGAGTACCAGAGCAGTGCAAATGTGAAAGGTACCCATCTTTAACTTCTCCTGCCCACTTAAAAAACATAAACGTCCCCCATTATCGGCTATTTTCGGAATATGCCCTGATACCATGTGCCCGGTGTCACTAAAACGCGCTGTTGCTTTTACGACCTTGCTGGCCAGGCGATTGATCTTGTTTAATTGGAAGCTGGCTCGCCCCCCATTACACGGCCGTTGGATTAGATCTAAAACTGGAAAAACGTAGGTTTTTGCTAAAAGGCTCTGCTCAAGCATTTCAAAGCTCATGGAGTCCTTTCTTGCTGTATGTCAACTCTCTTGACTTATGCCCAGATGCAGATGAGGAATAAGCTCCCTTTTATTTTTTTTTATTTTTTTTTTTCGCTTTTTCTCTCTCCTTTCAGCCTCTGTCTGTCTCTGGCCTCGTATGGGTGTGTGTGTGTGAATGTGTCTGTTTTTGTCGTCTTACTTGTTGTATGTTTGTGCCATATGTCCCTTGTTGGTTTGACCTGAGTGGGGTGGGAGGGTGGTTTGGGTTTTTTCTGTCTATATGAAAATGTCAATAAAAAGAGTTGGATTAAAAAACATAAAAGTCCGTAAGCACACATTAAAACATCTTACACTGATGTTTTTCCCACCGCTTTGATATAATTTGATGATTTATTTTTTTGAGGTCTATAAAAGAAGTTGAGTGCCCACGCTTAGCGTCATGTGTATGGAAAATAGACACGAGAGGGACAAGCGGTAGGAAATGGATGGATGGCTGGATGGAGTGCTGCCAGCATTGCTGCAGGGGATCAGCCTGTCAGAAGGAAGCTTCTCCTAATGCTTTAGATATAAGTACATTTGCTTGACAATTTAAGGACGACTTTTCGCCTCTCTGTGTCCTAATAGGAAAACCCTGAAGATGCACATGGAGATGGATCATTCCACCGTCCAAAAAGAACCTCCTTCCCACGACAGTGTCCGCTGCCCATTCTGCCTCTACCAGACCAAGAGCAAGAACAACATGATCGACCACGTCCTGTTGCATCGTGGTACGTGACCTTCCGCACCCGTTTACAACATCTCTCGGATCCCTGCTCTTCATTTTTTGAAAATGTATCTTGCACTTTCCGCAGAGGAACGCGTCGTCCCCATGGAGGTGCGGCGCCCGAGGCTTTCGCGCTACCTCCATGGCGTCGTCTTTCGCTGTCACAAGTGCACGTACACGAGCGCCACCGGCGAAAACCTGCGCTCGCACGTGGCCAAGCACGACAACGTCAAGCCCTACAGGTGTCGCCTGTGTTACTTCGACTGCTCGAAGCTGAGCAACTTGGAGGCCCACCTGTGCAGTAAGCATCAAGTGAGTAGTGTGGGGTCCGGGTACTTTGGATTTGTTAGTTTTATTTTCATCATGTTCAAATATCAGATCACTTTTTGCATACATTTTTTAATTGTATGGCGTATATTGTATTGACCCGAATATAAGATGACCCTTTTTCTTTGTGTCAAAGACGTGCACCTCCCAACCTATTTACAAAGTTCCTATTATTCAATTAAAAATGAGTAAAATAAACACTACTTCAATGACCCACTAATCAACGTTCCCTCTAAGGTGCGCGCCTGTGCAATTGCACACTGCTCAAGCGTCCTCTGCGCACGGCAAATCTATGCCGTGCGCATGTAAAGCGACTTTGGGTACCGTATTTTCCGCACCATAAGGCGCCCTGGGTTAAAAGCCGCGCCTTCAATGAACAGCATATTTCAAAACTTTGTCCACCTATAAGCCGCCCGGTGTTGTAAGCCGCATCTAACTGCGCTAAAGGAATGTCAAAAAAACAGTCAGATAGGTCAGTCAAACTTTAATAATATATTAAAAACCAGCGTTCTAACAACTCTGTTCACTCCCAAAATGTACGCAAATGTGCAATCACAAACATACGTATATCAACATGGACAGAGCTGCGTGAAAAAAGCCACCCGGCCTCTTCGCGTAAACTTAAACTTACCTTAACCACTCGCTCATCTTTTCTTCATCCATCCCTTCGAGTTAGCTTTTATGATGACGCCGGCTGGAAAGGTCTCTTTTGGCAAGGTCTTCCTTTTGAATATCACCATGGGTGGAAGTTTCTGGCCATTAGCATGGCAAGCTAGAACCACAGTGAAGGATGACTTCTCATTCCCTGTGGTGCGAATATTCACCGTACGTGCTCCCGTTCCACAGTGCGGTTCACAGGAATATCAGTTGCTGTGAAATAGTAATCCGTGTGCGGATGGAGAGATTGCGTCTTTTCATGAACCGGATCCCTGACGCTTAGTAGGAGCCATTTTGTGGTCTTTACAGATGTAAACACACAAAGGAAATGAAACGTACGGTGATATCCGCGCGCTTTTTCTTCTTCTACGCGGGCGGGTGGTTGCTTACAGTAGAAGAAGAAGCGCTTCCTGTTCTATGGGGGCGGGTGCTTACCTTGGCGGTTGCTTGCGTAGAAGAAGAAGCGCTTCCTGTTCTACCGGGAAAAAAGATGGCGGCTGTTTACCGAAGTTGCGAGACCGAAACTTTATGAAAATGAATCTTAATATTTATCCATATATAAAGCGCACCGGGTTAAAAGCCGCACTGTCAGCTTTTGAGTAAATTTGTGGTTTTTAGGTGCGGCTAATAGTGCGGAAAATACGGTACTTAGAAAAGCGCTATATAAATCCCAGGTATTATTATTATTATTATTATTATGCCACGCACAAAATCAAATTAAAAAAATAAGCGCATAACAATTTTCGACACGCAGACACGACAGAAAACAGTTTTCGTCATCATTGTTCAAATATTGTAACATCTGTCGAGACGCTTTGAGGACATGAATTCCATCCATCACTTTATTGAACAAAATGTTTTATTGTCGGCCATAAATACATCACCAAAACATTATGATATCTAGCAAAACTGGTCATTTTCTGCAGTACAAACCAGACCAAAAGCAACTTTGTTATATCAACAGCAGCCGCTCGCTCTTTCTCACTTGCGCCAACACATGCACATATGGCACTGAGCCAGTGATGCGTTTACAGCCACACAAAAAGTCGGACAACTCCAACACCACACAAAAAGTGTCATTCCAGGTCGTTACACTATGATTTACCAATTAAATGTGTGCTTATTCTCGTGTCATTTATTTGGAATCTTAATTTATAAATATTAATCATGAAATGCTGTTAGTATATTAAATAAATACTAATAAAAATATATTTTTTACAAACAGGAAGTTGCAGGAATGTACACATGATCCCCTGCTTACATCTCATTGTGCAACATGTGAATGTTTTAATGGGAACTAAATGCAATGTCTGAAAGGGGTACAAATTATATCCAAAGCAGGACCTCCACCCAGACAAACAATACAAGTACACAGTTCATGAAAAACAATATTTTTTGTTATTGTCATTGTAAGTGGTCCTAAACACTTATATTAGAAAATAACCTCATGGAAATGACTGCTGTCATTTGATTATAATAATAAGAGAATGTTGTCTGTCTATCTGTGTTGGCCCTGCGATGAGGTGGGGACTTGTCCAGGGTGTACCCCGCCTTCCGCCCGAATGCAGCTGAGATAGGTTCCAGCACCCCACGCGACCCCGAAAGGGGCAAGCGGTAGAAAATGGATGGATGGATGAAGATTGAACTTGTTATTTAGTCAGGTTTGGGACAGGTGTGCTGCTGGTGTAGCCACAGTGTGCACATCTGATGTTGCTCACATGGGCTCCACTGAATGCTCAGGGAGTTTTTACGTTTGCTCACACACATGAAAAATTAGAGGGAACATTGCCACTAATATATATACAATATAACTTTGGTAATACAGCTCTATATCTTCGTGTTTAGCTCCAACTTTAGGGGCATGTAGAGTTGGGTGTCATCAGCATAACAGTGAAAGCTAACACCGTATTTGCGTATGATGTCGTGTCGATGCTGAAGAGTGCAGGGCCAAGAACCGAACCCTGTGGAACTCCACACGTTACCTTAACATACTCTGAGGTCACATTATTATGGGAAACGCACTGCATCCTATCAGTAAGATATATACCAATTACTGTGTGTACATTTTAAATTTTGTGATCGAAGCCGTGTCAAAGACAAATTTCATTTTTTTCATGTAGAAACAAACATAAAGCCATATTCTATTCCGGTGTTTTTCAACCACTGTGCCGCAGCACACTAGTGTGCCGTGAGATAGTCTGGTGTGCCGTGGGAGATTATCTAATTTCACCTATTGGGGTTAAAAATATTTTTTGCAAACCAGTAATTATAGTCTGCAAATGATGTGTTGTTGTTGAGTGTCGGTGCTGTCTAGAGCTCGGCAGAGTAACCGTGTAATACTCTTCCATATCAGTAGGTGGCAGCAGGTAGCTAATTGCTTTGTAGATGTCGGAAATAGCGGGGAAAGCGTGCAGGTAAAAAGGTGTCTAATGCTTAAACCAAAAATAAACAAAAGGTGAATGCCCCTAAGAAAAGGCATTGAAGGTTAGAGATGGCTATGCAGAATGAAACTAAAACTGAACTGGCTTCAAAGTAAACAAAAACAGATTGCTGGACGACAGCAAAGACTTACTGTGGAGCAAAGGCGGCGTCCACAATGTACATCCGAACATGACATGACAATCAACAATGTCCCCACAAAGAAGGATAAAAACAACTGAAATGTTCTTTATTGCTAAAACAAAGTTGATGCGGGAAATATCGCTCAAAGGAAGACATGAAACTGCTACAGGAAAATACAAAAAAAAAGGGGAAAAAACACCAAAATAGGAGGGCAAGACAAGAACTAAAACACTACACACAGGAAAACAGCAAAAAAACTCAAAATAAGTCAGGGTGTGATGTGACAGGTGGTGACAGTACACCTACTTTGAGACAAGAGCTATAGTGATGCATGCTTGGTTATGGTTTAAAGTCATATCCAACAACAACAACTTTTTACTGCCAACTGAGTTTCGTTTTTGAATGATTTCTGCTGGTGGTGTGCCTCCGGATTTTTTCAACGCAAAAAATGTGCCTTGGCTCAAAAAAGGTTGAAAAACACTGTTCTATTCAACAGGCATCACCCTTTAAAGGCGTGCACACACTCTGCTCTCATGAAACGTCTCTCAACTGCATATGCCAGCTATTTGAAGTCTTTTTTTTTAAATTACTTTCCCTAGTAATTTATTTATTTATTAAAGAGTAATTCCGTAATTCAATGTACTTTTTTTGGTAAGGTAACGAGTAACTATAATTATTACTTTTTAAAAGTAATATTACAAACCCTGCCTATAACACAATAGCTATCTTGTTGTTTTGTACGGGTAACTTAACACATTGGATCAGTTTTAAGTGGTGATCCCATTTTTTTTATTTGGCTCACTTGTTGAGTCCGCTGCATTTGCATTGTATCTGGGGCTTGCTATGCTTTGCTGTGATGTATCAACCAGCGTTGTTTTTGGAAATATGTGGAATTGTTTTGCATCCAAGCACAATTTCCCCAGCGAATCTCAGTTTAAGCTGATGCTCTCTTGTTTGTGCAGGTTGTCAGGAACCATGAGCTTGTGGGCCAGGTCAATTTGGACCAGCTGGAGATGAAGGCCAACGAGGAGGAGGAGGAGGAAGAAGAAGAAGAGAGGTCCAGCGTGGAAAATGAGGATGTTTTTACAGATTCCAACCAAGCAACAGAGGAGAGAGACTCTAGTGAGGATGTTGTGAGGATGGAGAAAAGCATCTGTAAAGATAAGAAGATGCAGGACGAGGAGAGTGGGTCGTCTAGGACAAACCCAGAAGAACCAGAGAACAATTCTGACCTCCAAAGTGGGCACGGAAGCTTTATACAAGAAGAAGGAAAGGAGGACGCGGAAGGGAGCTCCAAAGAAAGCCACGAAGCTGGCAAGTTGAGCCTGAAGTCCCTCCAGGACAAGACGCTGAACACGGAGGCGCGTGTGGAAAAGGACATACTGCGCCACATCCTGCAGCTGGATGAGGACGGAAAGCTCTACACGCGGCAGGAGGAAAGCATCAGCGTGCGTCGGGTCATCTTCCAGGACGTCAAGCGGGAAGTCGACGGAGGCTGCAGTCCTTTGAGGGAAAACGTCTCGCTGAAAAGCACCAGAGACGACAAAAGGAAGCTGGGTGACTCTTACGGACGCACGGCAACGGCAAATGAAGGATGCCTGCAGGGGGAAAGGAGCCCCGTCGCACCGAAGGAAGGACAGGACGAGGAGGATAAGAAGACGAGACGAGGGAAGCTCGAGGAACTTCAGGAGAAAGAACGAGCAGGAAAGACGCTTGGGCCGAAAAGTAAGGACCGAGAAGTTTTTGGAGGTAAGAGCTTCAGCTTGGTAGAAGTTCCTTCATGAATTAATAATGACTTGTATAAGGTTATTAGTAGAGATGTCCGATTATATCGGACTGACGATATTATCGGCCGATAAATGCTTTAAAATGTAATATCGGAAATTATCGGTATCGGTTTCAAAATGATCGGAATCGGTTTCAAAAACTAAAATGTATTACTTTTTAAAATGCCGCTGTGTACACGGACGTAGGGAGAAGCACAGAGCGCCAATAAACTTTGCGTGCCGGCCCAATCACATATCTTCGGCTTTTCACACACACAAGTGAATGCAAATGCATACTTGGTCAACACCCATACAGGTCACACTGAGGGTGGCCGTATAAACAACTTTAACACTGTTACAAATATGCGCCACACTGTGAACCCACACCAAACAAGAATGACAAACACATTTCGGGGGAACATCCGCACCGTAACACAACATAAACACAACAGAACAAATACCCAGAACCCCTTGCAGCACTAGCTCTTCCGGGACGCTACAATATACAACCCCCGCCACCCTCCTCAACCCCGCCCCGCCCACCTCAACCTCCTCATGCTCTCTCAGGGAGAGCATGTCCCAAATTCCAAGCTGCTGTTTTGAGGCATGATAAAAAAAATAATGCACTTTGTGACTTCAATAATAAATATGGCAGTGCCCTCTCCCCTCTCTGACGGACATCTACACCTCCCGCTGCCTCAACAGAGCCAGTGCCATCATCAAGGACAGCACCCACCCTGGCTCTGACCTGTTCCACCTGCTGCCCTCTGGGAAGCGCTACAGGTGCATTAAAACCAAAACAAACAGGCTAAAGAACAGCTTCTTCCCCAGGGCCATAACCATCCTGAACGGACTGCCCCATTGTCCCTCATAACTGCCTTCTCTTCGGTGCAATAACCCATTCCACCAACCACCCTGTTTTTGTTTTGTTTTTTTCATGTATATATTCATTTCACACCATATTCATTGCACTTCTACATTTTTTATATTTTTATATATGTGCACATTGTTTTTCTAGCATGCACACATCGCACTGTATGGCATGGCCTCAATCTCGTTACCTTGCGTAATGACAATAAAGCTGATTCTGATTCTGATTCATGTTGGCATTTTTTTCCATAACTGGAGTTGATTTATTTTGGAAAACCTTGTTACATTGTTTAATGCATCCAGCGGGGCATCACAACAAAATTAGGCATAATAATGTGTTAATTCCACGACTGTATATATCGGTATCGGTTGATATCGGAATCCGTAATTAAGAGTTGGGGAATATCGGATATCGGCAAAAAAGCCATTATCGGACATCTCTAGTTACATGGATGAAAAAAACGCTTTAAAAAATGGAAATTAGGGTTGTTTTTATCACATTTGGTGTTCTCGATGCTATGGACATATTGTTTTAATAATATAGGACCTTTAACACAAGAGTAGCACTATCAATACATATTGTTTTCAAAATAAAGGCTGCCTCGTTAACCCCTCAGCTCTAATAAAACCCCTCTTTCTCGATGCAGGTGCGTCAGAGACGGGGGACGCCGCTGCTCCCGAGGAGAAGACGTTCCCTTGCGAGTTGTGCGGACGAAACCTCCGAAGCAAATCGGAGCTGGAGAACCACGCCGCTCGCCACGGGATGTGAAAAGCCCTCAAGTTCATGAAAACACGCCCAAAGTATCGAAACACTATTTCTAATACACCGAAAGACATTTCAGATGTCCCGCCTTTAAAATGTTTTCTACATTTTAAACATTTTCTAAAAGAACGTGTTTTTTTTTTAAATGTAAGATATTACGTTATCTTCAGTAGAATAAATAAAGCTTGGAAAACAGCCGTTAAATGTCTGACATGTTTATTTAGTTCTCCGTTTTAGGATCCTCATGTGATAAACAAGTGTACTACTGTGTAAAAAAAAAAAATACTAATAAAAACGTGATATTTTTAATTTTTTCCAACATTTGGACAAAACTCCCAAAACGTCTAGTGATATTGTTGCTTTCAATACTGTAGTACATTTGTGACTTTGTCTCGTCTCACATCCTGCAAATAAAAAACTTTTGTTTGTTCTTTTTAAAAAGTCTTCGTGTTTTATTTCAAACTGAATTGTGTTATTACATTTTTACTTGTGTCTGGTTTCGCGGATCAGTCGATGCGCCGCTCGGGCGATCCGAGCTTCGAATGGATGCCGTGAACGCCTCATTTCACCAATGTGTTGTTACGACACCAGTGTGACATCCGAATGTAAACCGACACCGCTTCCTGGTACGGACTTCACTATTAAAAATGGCACGTTGAGAGAAGGACTAGCGAAGAACTAAGAAGAAGAAGAGTTTTCTCCTCATTTTATGTAAATAATGTAAGTATATCCACGCTGCTTGCTAGCTTGGTTTAAATCTGTGAGCGAAGGAGGGGGGGATGCTCAATGACGTTCACGAGAGGCGGAAGTGGTCGATACAACTTTAATTACATTTACAAATGTTTTTATATTTAAAATATTCTGTTCAGACAAAACACGCGGATTACATATTCAGCCCCCGTGTACAATCTTCTGTACAGTTACGTGTTTGGGACTTTTGTTTCCTGGTTCATAAACTAAGTGGACTAAACGTCACATATTTGAGGAAAACAATCAAGTGCTCCTGATAAATAGACGATCTTTGACAAGCATTTTTTTTTTTACTGTGGATCCCTAAAACCAGTGGAGCGTTTCATATAGGCTAACTTTGTTTTACACTTGTGGGAATTTGTTCAGCCAACAGATGTCCAGTGAGTCTTAACCTTTTTGTCCACGGGCCCCAACTTTTCCACTACAGAGCGACCCGGGGCTCACTAAAATATTAACACTGAAAGATCTTTCTGTGTGGAGTTTGCATGTTCTCCCCGTGACTGCGTGGGTTCCCTCCGGCTTCCTCCCACCTCCAAAGACATGCACCTGGGGATAGGTTGATTGGCAACACTAAATTGGTCCCTCGTGTGTGAATGTGAGTGTGAATGTTGTCTTGTCTATCTGTGTTGGCCCTGTGATGAGGTAGCGACTTGTCCAGGGTGTACCCCGCCTTCCGCCCGAATGCAGCTGAGATAGGCTCCAGCGACCCCAAGAGGGACAAGCGGTAGAAAATGGATGGATGGATGGATATTTTACAGTAAAAGTCTGGCAACTAAGCTGCCAGTTTTTTTCTGTAAAAAACTGTGGTCAAATCCACAGATTTTCGTGGTCGGGGGGGCGTGGTTTGGGGCGTGGCTAAGAGGGGATGAGTATATTTACACCTAGAATTCTAGCTATATATATATTTATTTATATATATATATATATATATATATATATATATATATATATATATATATATATATATATATATATATATATATATAAATAAATAAAAGAAATACTTGAATTTCAGTGTTCATTTATTTACACATATACACACACATAACACTCATCTACTCATTGTTGAGTTAAGGGTTGAATTGTCCATCCTTGTTCTATTCTCTGTCACTATTTTTCTAACCATGCTGAACACCCTTTCGCAGGTACCCAGAAAGGTTTCGAGTACCACCAAAAAAACTGAATCTCTGAAGACAGTATAAAAATCTGTGTTAAAGGTGTACAAATACTGTTTGTATAATAAGCATGTTATTGTTTACAAATGAGGGTTAAGAGTTCAGTACTAAAAAAAAGAAAAAAGAATGTGGCTTAAGTACAGTTTTTTAATTGAGCTGCTGCATTTTTTGGTTGGGTTGTTTATTTATTTTGAGTAACTTCTACATTTCTAAAAGGGGAGGAATGTAATAGAGTGATCTATATTTGTCTGTTGCCATCTCCTGGTGAATGTTGGCTATAGCGTACTGGGGTTACTTTTTGGTTGGCCAACGATTTACGTGGTGTCGCGCACCTGACGTCAAGTGTGTGAGTCTGTTCTGAAGTCTACAGTAAAGAGACTTACTTCATCACCTCGCCTGGTTATTGCCTCCAACTCAATATATTACAACAACATTGCTGTTTACGGCAGACAAACTGCTTTACGGTAGAATAAAACATGACTGCTGTTGTTGTGTGTTGTTACCGCGCTGGGAGGACGTTAATGAAACTGCCTAACAATAAACCCACATAAGAAACCAAGAACTCGCCCTCGATCATTCTACAGTTATAACGTGTTTGGGCAGGCACGCTGTTTATATTGTGGGAAAGCGGACGTGAATACAGGCTGTTGGTTGACACGTCACTCAGGTCCGCATGGAGCTGGAGGGGGCGTGGCTTCCAGCACCGCCTGAATTTCGGGAGATTTTCCGGTGAAAATGTGTCCCGGGAGGTTTTCGGGAGAGGCGCTGAATTTCGGGAGTCTCCCGGAAAATCCGGGAGGGTTGGCAAGTATGCTCTATTGGCAGCCATGACTGCGGTGTGGCCCTCAATGAAAACAAGTTTGACACCCCTGGTCTAGTGGGACAGTCGGAGAAAATGCAGTCCTTTATAAAGTATTTATTGATTCTCTCCGGCCCGGTAGCAATTGCTTCACGGATCGGTACCGGTCCCCGGACCGGTGGTTGGGGACCACCGCCTTAAATAACCTTCTCTCTGACTTCTTTGTTTGTTTGAGATTGTCATTACTGCCACAAGTGGTGGAAAATTGTCTTACAACTGAGTACGTCTGCGGCCTGAGAAACAGATGCCCAACAATGGTTAAGAAACACCGATCGAGTCATTTTCACCTCAGGGCTTCTGGCCTAATTTTGTCTTTTCACAGCCGTGTCACTGAGCGAGAGGAATGTCAGACACGAGCAAATCAGAGGAGGGCGCCCCGTCCTCATCGAAGGTGATCGCCGTGGTTTTCGTCCTGCTGCTGCTGGATTTGCTGGGATTCACGCTCATCTTACCTCTCCTGCCCTCCATCCTGGACCACTACGCCCAAACTGGGGTGGGGTGATGTCTTTAGTCCTGCAGATAGCTTTTTAAAAAAAAAATCATGTCCCCTCTTTAGTTTAGTTTCATGTCACAGTCGCTCACACTGTTAGCAGAAGAATAGCCAGCTTTGTGCAAACTCTTTTTTCCCCCCCCGACACTAACTTGGATTTGTTTGTATATATATGTCCCCGCGTGCTCTCATGCCCGACAGGATGCGGCCTATCAGACCTTGCAGAGCGTGGTGGACTTCTTCAGAGAGGCGCTGGGGATCCCGATGGAAAAGAAGTACAACAGTGTCCTGTTTGGAGGTATTTGGCCTAATATTGACTTGTTATTAAAGGGGAACTGCGCTCTTTTTTTGGACTTTTGCCTATCGTTCACAATCAATTATATATGGATTTTTTTTTTTTAATGCATTCTAACTCGTAAATAAATGTAAATAAAGGTCTGCTTACAGCAGAACCAATGGGAAGTCCCTAATTCTGCCCATAAAATCTAATTAAAAAAACCTCTAAAATGCGCCAACAATACTCCATTTACATTTCGATGACTTGAATATTATTAGTATTAGCGATATTGTTATTACAAGCGCTAACGCAGGCAGACAAACTGTTTATAGCGGCGCCGTGATCACCAGCTTCTGTGCTAATGTTGACATGATCAGCTACTTCCTCGCTTCCTTGCCCGTAAAACTTTTTTCTAGATCAGTGGTCCCCAAACTACGGCCTGTGGGCCGAAAACGGCCCGCCAGCGTCCAAAATTTGGCCCGCGGGAAGTCCCAAGTTAAAAAAAAAAAAAAAAAATATATATATATATATATATATATATATATATATATATATATATATATATATATATATATATATATATATATAATTTTTTTTTATTTTATTTTTTTTTAATCGTCATTTTTTAATCCGTCCTTTCTAGCCAACTCATCAATCCATTTTCTACCGCTTGTTACTCTTGGGGTCTCTTAGCCGCTCAGGCAAATCATATTGTCTAAAAATGCATATTCCCATCAATAACGTGACGTCAAGTGTGTGCTCTTTCAGTCAATTAGTGCGCGAGGGGAAAAAAAGGCAAAATTGTTGGGGAAACGTAAAATAGTTTCCGATATATATATATATATATATATATATATATATATATATATATATATATATATATATATATATATATATATATATATATATATATATTAGGGCTGCAACAACTAATCCATTAAATTGATAAAAATCGATTATAAAAAAAGTTGGCGATTAATTTAGTCATCGATTCGTTGGATCTATGCTATGCGCATGCGCAGAGGCAATTTTTTTTAATTAAATTTTTTATTTTTTTATAAACCTTTATTTATAAACTGCAACATGTACAAACAGCTGAGAAACAATAATCAAAATAAGTATGGTGCCAGTATGCTGTTTTTTTCAATAAAATACTGGAAAGATAGAAATGTAGTTTGTCTCTTTTATCCGATTATTAATCGATTAATCGAAGTAATAATTGACAGATTAATCGATTATCAAATTAATCGTCAGTTGCAGCCCTAATATATATATATATATATATATATATATATATATATATATATATATATATATATATATATATATATATATATATATATATATATATATAAAAATTGTAATGTAAATTTTCATGTACGTTCTGGGTGTCTCATTCAGTAAAAACATGTAAAATTCCATTCAGTTTAAGGCAGTCTGTCATAACGTTTTTAGCATTCATTCAGACATGATTGTGAGGTTTTTTTATTAGTGTTCCTAAAAATAGATATACCAGCCCCCAGACAAATTTTTTTCCTCTAAATTTGGCCCCTCGAGTCAAAATAATTGCCCAGGCCTGCATTATAGGCAGAGGTGGGTAGTAACGCGCTACATTTACTCCGTTACATCTACTTGAGTAAAAGTACTTGAGTGTAAAAGTGTAAACAAAAACGGCAAAATAAATAAATATAAATGATGTACTGTATATATCAATGTATGTATATATATATATATATATATATATATATATATATATATATATATATATATATATATATATATATATATATATATATATATATATATATATATATGATATGTGTGTGTATGTTACTCATCAGTTACTCAGTACTTGAGTAGTTTTTTCACAACATACTTTTTACTTTTACTCAAGTAAATATTTGGGTGACTACTCATTACTTTTACTTGAGTAATAAATCTCTAAAGTAACAGTACTCTTACTTGAGTACAATTTCTGGCTACTCTACCCACCTCTGATTATAGGAAGCAGAGCTGAATGAAAAAGAAAAAAAAGAATGTAAGTCTGACCCACACATTGCTTTGTACAAATAGATCAATAAATATTATCAAGTCCTTTTTTTAAATGCAATTTTTAAAATGTATTTACTAATTTATTTTATATAATTAAGTTCTCAATCATAATTCGATTCATAGGGGTCGCATAAAAATGCTGTTCCTCGTGGGGTCATGACAGAAAATAATGGAGAAGATGTCAGGTTCAAACACTGATGACATCTATTAAACAAGACAAGAAACAAGGAATTAAACAGAGACAGAATTAAATGTGGCTCAATTTGAGGAGAAACGTCTGGGCTGTACTCTTGTAAAGTCTCCAGCACGCTCTGGCGAAAGATTGTACAGCTGTTTCTATGGAACGTGGGTCGTAAACAGCCATCGCCTTTGGTTACAGAACAGTTCAAAGAAAAGGTCGTAAAAGAGTTCACAGAAAAGGTCGTAAAACAGTTCAAATAAGCGGTGCCTGGAGGGGAGTCAGGCCCTGCTTCCTCTCCGCTTTGTAGTTCTTGGGTCAATATTTCTGTTGATTACAATACATGAAAGAAACAGAACACCTTCATGTTGCTTCCCATCCTACACAGTGGAGTTTTACAAGCCTTCTGCTTGGTAGGTTCAAAGACAGCTTTTGACTCCTCGCCGGGAACTTATTTCAACACAAAGTTTTGAGATAACTTAGATACAATTATTCTAACAGAAGCACTGATCTCCAGCTTGTTTATAAGCACCAAACATTAAAAAAAAATTGCTTAGAAAAAACAAAAAAAGGAAGCAGGCTTTGCTACACGTCTTAAAATAATCCCTTCTGTTGTTCCCAGGTCTGATCGGCTCACTGTTTTCCCTGCTGCAGTTCTTGTTGTCCCCAATAACCGGGGCTCTGTCGGATCGCTTCGGCAGGCGACCTTTACTGCTGCTCACCACCGTGAGTACTTCACACCTGCAGTACTTTTAAGTACCTAAACGCTAAACCAACTTGAAACAGGCAATGACTGGAGAGAGGCAGTTATTGCCATCTTGTGGAGTTCATTTAAAAAAAACTACAACAGGAGGTTACCCACAGCCACAGTAGTTAATATGCTAATGTTTTCTGACTCTGTAACCCTGCCAGTTATTTCCTTTTGTGAAGCAAACACTATTAAAGGAGACTTGATGATGAACTGAATAGAGGCGTTAATTGGAAACATTTATGGCGCAGGTGTCAAACTCAAGTTCTGCGGGCCAGATGTGGCCCACAGCATCATTTTATGTGGCTAATTTTTTTCTGGCCAAACGTGTGTTTGTTTGTTTCATTTTGACAGAAAAAAAAGTCTTCTAAAGCAGGGATGTTCAAAGTTTTCCAGGACAAGATCCCCTAAACTAATTGAGAGCAAGAGAGGGGTGCCTAAAGTGGGTTCCAGTGGCCTTTTGGAGCTAGCATATAAAATCAAACAAAAAAAAACACAATAAAAATGTAAAGAAAAAGAGCAAAATCGACGCAGTTAAATGAGTTTAAGTTAAAATTTTCCTACAAATAATTAATAATAACACGCTTTGTAACCTGCATCATATATATAGATATACACATGCGATATCTATATATATATCGATATACATACACACATATATTGCATATATACATATATATATATATATATATATATATATACACACACACACATATATTGCATATATATATATCCATCCATCCATCCATTTTCTACCGCTTATTCCCTTCGGGGTCGCGGGGGGCGCTGGAGCCTATCTCAGCCACAATCGGGCGGAAGGCGGAGTACACCCTGGACAAGTCGCCACCTCATCGCAGGGCCAACACAGATAGACAGACAACATTCACACTCACATTCACACACTAGGGCACATTTAGTGTTGCCAATCAACCTATCCCCAGGTGCATGTCTTTGGAGGTGGGAGGAAGCCGGAGTACCTGGAGGGAACCCACGCAGTCACGGGGAGAACATGCAAACTCCACACAGAAAGATCCGGAGCCCAGGATTGAACCCAGGACTACTCAGGACCTTCGTATTGTGAGGCAGACGCACTAACCCCTTTACCACCGTGCTGCCCATATATATATATATATATATATATATATATATATATATATATATATATATATATATATATATATATATATATATATATATATATATCATATATATATATATATATATATATATGATATATATAAATATATATATATATATATACATATATATATATATATATATATATATTCATATATATATATATACACACATATTGCATATATATATATATTTATATACACACATATATTGCATATATATATATTTATATACACACATATGTTGTATATATATGTATACACACATATATATTGCAGATATATATATATACGCACACATATATTGCATATATATATATTTTTTTAAAAATATATATATATATATATATTTATATACACACATATTTTGCATATATATGTATACACACATATATTGCATACATATAGCTATATACACACATAATGGCATATATATATCAATATGTGTAATATATGTATACATACACATATGTATATATGTATGTGTGTGTATAGAGAGAGATGTAATGTATCTTTTTAGTATTGTTTGTAAGAAAAAAGCAATCCTAAATAGCCCCCCCCCCATGCATTATTTCAGTGTATGGCCCTTAAGTGGAAAAGGTTTGGACACCCCTGTCCTACTTATACAGTATATCCTAAATAAATGTGTTTTTTTAATTATGCTGGTTCTAAATATACATTGTTATTGTGCAAAACTAATATTTTAAAATAATACGTATGGCGCCGCCAATCGCTAGCTAGGAGCTAGAGTGCTAATTGCTAGCTATCTTAAATGCTAATAACAATGCATAATATAATTATTTATCCATGTTTTATTTGAAACCTGCCAGGCACAGGGAGAAGAGTGTCAAGGCCACTAAACTACAGCGTGTGTTGGAGCAATGTTCATTTATCTTTACATCTGTGGAAAAATTGCAGGTGGATATAAAAAAAAATATTTAAAAAAAAGTGTAACCAAGTACCTCTGCAAGGCCCCTCGGGGTCAGAAACACCCTGTTTAAGACCTTTATTTTAAACTTTATTATCTGATCAAGATATTACAATATTTTCTGGCTATCAAAAACAAATACTTCAATATCTGCTTGTTACATAAACAGATCATTTCAAATATTAAATATATATTGACTCTTAGAATGAAAAATAGTTGCTTTACAGATACCACTTGTGGACCACCAGTGTTTGATTTTACACAAATGATGCATATTTCTGTACAAGTACAGTATATTAATATTTATCCTTGCCAGGTGGGAATGATGACCTCCTATGTGGTCTGGGCTCTGTCGCGGAGCTTCACCATGTTCCTTTTGTTCCGCATCATCGGGGGCGTTTGCAAGGGCAACGTCAGCCTTTGCACCGCCGTCGTGGCCGACATGCCGTGCCCGAAAGCTCGTAACCGTGGGATGGTAGGCTCACACCCGTCGTCATGTTATCTACTGTACAGGTGAGATGTTGGTTTTTTTGACAGGCCATGATCGGCGTGGCTTTCTCGGTGGGTTTCACCGTGGGACCTCTGATGGGCGCCTACTTCGCCATGGCGGACAAGACGACGGCGCACGTCTTCTACCAAACTCCTGCACTGATAGCGTTGGCCTTCAGTGCCGTCGATCTCATTTTCATCTGGCTCATGCTGCCCGAAACACTCCCACAGGACGCCAAGGTCAGTTCTGTGTAGAAACATGTATTTGGACACATCGATTCATGAACCAATCAGCGGATGGAATTTTCTGTCTTTTAGGCTTCCTAGATTTTTAGGATAACATCCTTTTCTGTTCATGACTTATGAATTTGAGTGTGAAAGAACAGGCGTATCAAACAATGACCCTCACTTCCTGTATATGACATTTTCCCAATATTTTGGTCCATATTGTATACTGCATATAAAACGGATACGTTTAAAAAATTCAGAAAAACTAATAATATTAAATAGAAAAAAATAACAAGATAAAATATACCATTAAAAATACTTATACTCTTGAATGAAATAAAATACAAAATGAAATAAAATTAACATTTTGGTCTATATTGTATACTACTTATAAAATGTATAAACAAAAAAAAATGCAGAAAACTATAACAAATGCATTAGCAATAGTGTAAATATATATATATATATATATATATATATATATATATATATATATATATATATATATATATATATATATATATATATATAAAATATATAAAATTACAACAATACAAATTTAAAAAATATACATAAATATATGTGTATAAGATAATATATATAAGATTAAAAAATATATATATTTTTTTGGTTCATATTGTGTACAAAATGTATGAACTAAAAAAAATGCAGAAAACTATAACAAATGCAATAGTGATAATATATATATATATATATATATATATATATATATATATATATATATATATATATATATATATATACATATATATATATACAGTATATATATATATATATCTTTTTCTTTTTTTTTATATATATAATGAATATACAAAATAATACAAAAATAAAACAATATCCAATACAAAAACATATAGAAATATACTGTACAGGAAAATAAGATACAATTTTGGTCCATATTGTATATTACATATTAAATGGATTAGTTTAAAAAAATGCAGAAACACTAATATATATATATATATATATATATATATATATATATATATATATATATATATATATATATATATATATATACACACATATATATATATATATATATATATATATATATATATATATGTATATATATATTTATGTGTATATATATATATATATATATATATATATATATATTTTAATATTTTTTATATATATATGTATATATATATATATATATATATATATATATATATATATATATATATATATATATAAAATATTAAAATAATATAAAATAAAAAATATATTGTTATACACATATAAAATAAAACACAAAATGAAATAAAATAAAACATTTGGTCCATATTGTATATGAGTCTTACAATGTATAAACTAAGAAAAATGCCTATATAAAACTATAACAAATGCATTAGTAGTAATATGAAAAAACAATGGATATAAAAAATATCAAATTAAAATAATATAAATACAAAAAATACATAAATATACTATAAGATGAACTAAATACGAAAAGTAAAAGTAAAACATTTTTTGATCTATAGTGTACTAAAATGTATGAACTTAACAGTGCAGAAAACTAACAAATGCAATAGTAATATGAAAAATATACAAAGAAATACTCTATAATAAAATAAAATACAAAATAAAATTGTTGTCCTTATTGTGTACTGTATATAAAATGTATAAACAAAAAAAATGCAGAAAACTATAACAAATGTAAAATGTAAAAAATATACGTATATAAGATAATATATGTAAGATAAAATAAGTACAACAATTTAAATTAAAAATTTTTTTTGGTCCATATTGTAAAATATTAAAATAATTAAAAATTAAAAATATATAGTTGTACACAGATAAAATAAATCACAAAATGAAATAAAATAAAACTATAACAAATGCATTAGTAGTAATATGAAAAAACAATCAATATAAAATTAAAACAATATCAATTAAAAAAATACGTAAATATACCACAACATTAAATAAATACGAAAAGTAAAAGTAAAACATTTTTATTAATAGTGTACTAAAATATATGAACTAAAAAAGTGCATAAAACTAACAAATGCAATAGTAATAATATTTTAAAAAAAACTATACATACAAAAATACATCAATATAAAAAGAATACACAAATAAAAACACTAGAATAAAATAAAATATAAAATAACATGTTTGCCCATATTGTGTACTATATATAAAATGTATAAACAAAACAAATGCAGAAAACTATAACAAATGCATTAGTATGAATACAAAAATACAATATGTCAAGAATGTCATGACCTCAAAAAGCAGAAGACAGCAGGCAGCTTGCGGGTTCAGAAGTGTTTGATGTCCAAAAATCCAAAGAAGACCAGGAGACACCCAGGAACTAAACAAAGAACGACCTGAAGAAACAGGTGGTATCACGATGACTATACAAAAATAATACTATCAAAACAATATCAAATACAAATATATATGACTATACCGGTACTCTAAATATACTCTTACATAGGATAAAATACAAAATAAAATGCTAAATACCATATAGTATAATAATATGAATTATAAAAATTAATAAATACAATACATTTAATATTATAACATTAATAACAATAAGAATAAAAGTATAAACTAAACTCATGTGCAAACCCTTTTTGCTCTGCTCCATCTTAGAGTTCGTCTTCTGGTTTCGGGGACTTCCGTGACCTCCTGAACCCGTTGGCCCTGTTCAGTTTTTCAGCCGTCACCCGAAGCAAAGATCCACCCCCGGAAGAACGTGCGCACTCCGAGTTCCACGTGCACGCCGCTCGCAGACAAATAACACAACGTGATGTTTCCACAGGAATGCAGAGACTCAAAGTGCTGGGTCGGGTTTACTTCTGCTACCTCTTCCTGTTCTCCGGTCTGGAGTTCACGCTGAGTTTCCTCACACACCAGCGCTTCCACTTCACCAGGTGTGAGGGCGGAGCTCCCGGTTGTTGCTCAACGACTCACGATAAAACACACTTGTCTTGTACTTGACCAGCATGCAGCAGGGGAAGATGTTCTTCTTCATTGGCGTGGTCATGGCTTCCATCCAGGGAGGATACGCCCGCAGAATCAAACCTGGACACCATATCAAAGCTGTTGGGATGGTGAGAGGAGCGTCACGCCTCACTGCATGTTTTTTTTCTTTCTACTTTAATATCGTGCACGCTCAAGTTTCTCGGTCGTTTTTTTTTCTTTCTGTTCAGGCAATCGCCACGTTGATCCCAGCCTTTATTCTAATTGGACTCTCGTGGAACCTCACAATGCTTTCCGTGGGTTTGGCGCTCTATTCTTTTGGTGAGTCCTTCGGTGGAAAGGGATTCAGTCTGTTCCAGGGTGAAGCTGAAACCTTCATAAAGGCTAATTTAAAGTGGTTTTCCTGAATTTATATAGTTTTAACAGTGCTTTTAGCAAGCCTTACTGGGAACACACTCTTGTACGTGTCTGTGGCTTTAATGCTTGTCCACGAGTCGCCACTTTTTACATATACACCGTAACTCTGCACTTGTCCGACGTAATAGATGAACGTAACAATGTGGATAGGTACAGTAGGACACGTTAGCAACACTAGCGTCGCTATTAGAGATGTCCGATAATGGCTTTTTTGCCGATATCCGATATTCCGATATTGTCCAACTCTTAATTACCGATTCCGATATCAACCGATACCGATATATACCTGTACAGTCGTGGAATTAACACATTATTATGCCTAATTTTGTTGTGATGCCCCGCTAGATGCACTGAGGGTGGCCGTATAAACAACTTTAACACTGTTACAAATATGCGCCACACTGTGAACCCACACCAAACAAGAATGACAAACACATTTCGGGAGAACATTCGCACCGTAACACCACATAAACACAACAGAACAAATACCCAGAACCCCTTGCAGCACTAACTCTTCCGGGACGCTACAATATACACGCCCCGCTACCCCCTACCAAACCCCACACTTCCAACCCCGCCCACCTCAACCTCCTCATGCTCTCTCAGTAAGATCATGTCCCAAATTCCAAGCTGCTGTTTTGAGGCATGTTAAAAAAAATAATGCACTTTGTGACTTCAATAATAAATATGGCAGTGCCATGTTGGCATTTTTTTCCATAACTTGAGTTGATTTATTTTGGAAAACCTTGTTACATTGTTTAATGCATCCAGCGGGGCATCACAACAGAATTAGGCATAATAATGTGTTAATTCCACGACTGTATATATCGGTATCGGTTGATATCGGAATCGGTAATTAAGAGTTGGACAATATCGGATATCGGCAAAAAAGCCATTATCGGACATCTCTAATTATAATCTTAGATAAAATAAAATACAAAATGAAATAGAATTAACATACTGGTCTATATTGTATACTACCACCAAACTACTGCAAATTGTAGTTAAGCTACGTATCTTAACTACATGTAGCTTGCCACTGCCCATCACTTTGTATTTCTCCTTCCCACACAGCGGCCGCAGTCGTCGTCCCGTGCCTCTCCACGCTCGTCTCTGAACACGGTGAGACCCTTTTTTTTTTTTTTTTCTTCCTGACTTAGTGTCACGATGAGCGATGGTCTACCGGAAATCTTTGCTGCAGGCTCGTCCAGTCAGAAAGGCACGGTGATGGGGATTTTGCGGAGTCTGGGCGCCCTGGCGCGAGTTCTGGGACCGGTGGTGTCGTCCTCTGGTAACTATGGCAACGGGGAAATTAAGTGTATCTCCAATGTAACGTATCTGATATAAAAACATTTATTTTCTAGTTTACTGGCTAGCCGGAGCACAGGTCTGCTTCCTCCTCACGTCCGCCGGCTTCGTTATACCTCTCCTCCTACTGAGCAGCGCCAGAAGACTGAAGGCGGAATGAACGTGCGAATGCTCTTGGGCATTTATTTTGGTGTTTATGTTTACATTTGCCGGTTGAACAAGAGCTCCGTCATCACGACTCGGTGCAAAAAGGCGCCAACACTAAGAGTGCGGGAAACAAGTCTTCACTTTTTATACTGTGCTAGTTTGCCAATCACTTAAGAACAAACATTCCATTTTAGGTGCCTTTAAAGAATGTATTCTTCTATTTTCTTATCAATAAAATACAGAAACTCATGAGAGAATATTTTCTTTATACACTACAAGCTTAAAGTTTCAAATATTGAGGTCAAGTGCTTTTTTTTTTTTTTTAGCTTAACTACATTTTTAATGCAACTTTTATTTCTGTCTCTGTTTTGGCCCTGTGATGAGGTGGAGACTTGTCCAGAGTGTACACCGCCTTCCGCCCAAATGCAGCTGAGATAGGCTCCAGCAACCCCCGCGACCCCGAACGGGACAAGCGGTAGAAATGGATGGATGGATGGATACTTTGTGTTTTATTTTGAAGACAGTTGTCATGGTAAGTTCAGGTACTTAACATTCAGTTTCAGTGTCAAAAGGATGACAATACAAATCTTAGTACAGGGGTTCTCAACCTTTTTGATCTTGGGCCCAAATTTTCCACTATAGAGGAGCCCGGGACCCACTCAAATATTAATTCTGAATTAGTAATCTTACTCTTAATTTTCATCCTCTTCAATAATTATATTAACTTACTTAAAGTTTAACAGACTATTGTGTCAAATGATATGAGAGCATGTGTTAATCACAAATATTATATTCAAGGTTTAGGTCAGGCTAATTACAAAAATAAATATTAATCAAATTTACTGCAAATAAAGGGACTGATAAAAATAAATTTACATACAAACCCCGTTTCCATATGAGTTGGGAAATTGTGTTATATGTAAATATAAACGGAATACAATGATTTGCAAATCATTTTCAACCCATATTCAGTTGAATATGCTACAAAGACAACATTTGATGTTCAAACTGATAAACATTTTTTTTGTTGTTGCAAATAATCATTAACTTTAGAATTTGATGCCAGCAACACGTGACAAAAAAAGGTGGCAATAAATACTGATAAAGTTGAGGAATGCTCATCAAACACTTATTTGGAACATCCCACAGGTGAACAGGCTAATTGGGAACAGGTGGGTGCCATGATTGGGTATAAAAGTAGATTCCATGAAATGCTCAGTCATTCACAAACAAGGATGGGGCGAGGGTCACCACTTTGTCAACAAATGCGTGAGCAAATTGTTGAACAGTTTAAGAAAAACCTTTCTCAACCAGCTATTGCAAGGAATTTAGAGATTTCACCATCTACGGTCCGTAATATCATCAAAAGGTTCAGAGAATCTGGAGAAATCACTGCACGTAAGCAGCTAAGCCCGTGACCTTCGATCCCTCAGGCTGTACTGCATCAACAAGCAACATCAGTGTGTAAAGGATATCACCACATGGGCTCAGGAACACTTCAGAAACCCACTGTAAGTAACTACAGTTGGTCGCTACATCTGTAAGTGCAAGTTAAAATTCTCCTATGCAAGGCGAAAACCGTTTATCAACAACACCCAGAAACACCGTCGGCTTCGCTGGGCCTGAGCTCATCTAAGATGGACTGATACAAAGTGGAAAAGTGTTCTGTGGTCTGACGAGTCCACATTTCAAATTGTTTTTGGAAACTGTGGACGTCGTGTCCTCCGGACCAAAGAGGAAAAGAACCATCCGGATTGTTATAGGCGCAAAGTTGAAAAGCCAGCATCTGTGTATTAGTGGGGGTGTATTAGTGCCCAAGACAGGGGTAACTTACACATCTGTGAAGGCGCCATTAATGCTGAAAGGTACATACAGGTTTTGGAGCAACATATGTTGCCATCCAAGCAACATTACCATGGACGCCCCTGCTTATTTCAGCAATACAATGCCAAGCCACGTGTTACATCAACGTGGCTTCATAGTAAAAGAGTGCGGGTACTAGACTGGCCTGCCTGTAGTCCAGACCTGTCTCCCATTGAAAATGTGTGGCGCATTATGAAGCCTAAAATAGCACAACGGAGACCCCCGGACTGTTGAACAACTTAAGCTGTACATCAAGCAAGAATGGGAAAGAATTCCACCTGAGAAGCTTAAAAAATGTGTCTCCTCAGTTCCCAAACGTTTACTGAGTGTTGTTAAAAGGAAAGGCCATGTAACACAGTGGTGAACATGCCCTTTCCCAACTACTTTGGCACGTGTTGCAGTCATGAAATTCTAAGTTAATTATTATTTGCAAAAAAAAAAAGAAAAAAGTTTATGAGTTTGAACATCAAATATCTTGTCTTTGTAGTGCATTCAACTGAATATGTGTTGAAAAGGATTTGCAAATCATTGTATTCCGTTTATATTTACATCTAACACAATTTCCCAACTTATATGGAAACCGGGCTTGTACATTTACACAGTGCTAAAATAAAATCTAAATAATATTAAATAATAATATATATGTTTCAGTACAGTTTAAGTGCAAATGAAAATACTGCTTCACTACTTTAGTCATATTTTTTGCGCTCAAGAAACTTCTCCATGACTTTAGCTCCAGACTTCTTCTGTTTATTTGATATTGTCATTAGTGCCACAAGTGGTGGAAATGTGTATCACAACTGAGTAAAGTTAAAGTTAAAGTTAAAGTACCAATGATTGTCACACACACGCTAGGTGTGGCGAGATTATTCTCTGCATTTGACCCATCACCCTTGATCACCCCCTGGGAGGTGAGGGGAGCAGTGGGCAGCAGCGGTGGCCGCGCCCGGGAATCATTTTGGTGATTTAACCCCCAATTCCAACCCTTGATGCTGAGTGCCAAGCAGGGAGGTAATGGGTCCCATTTTTTTTATAGTCTTTGGTATGACTCGGCCGGGGTTTGAACTCACAACCTACCGATCTCAGGGCGGACACTCTACTAGGCTGCAAACATATTTTTTAGGGTGTGCTCGTGGTCCAAAATGGCCCCTGGCCCTAGAGTTAAGAAACGCTCTCTTAATAATTAATTCCTATTTATATTATAGTAGTATTATTTGACACAAGTTTACCCATTGACCCTACTACGGACTGGCAGTTTTTTTTTTTGATTGATGGATTTTAATCATTATTAATGCAGTACTATGACATGTGGTTATTTAAAGACAAATTATTTATAAAATATATTTTTAGGTCGTAACTGGGTTTTTTTTCTTTTGTTTTTTTAAATTAATCACTCCAACAAAATAATACACAATAATACCATAATAATACAATAACAATTCCAAAATTTATTTCAATGGGAATATCGGGAAAAGCGGGAATTTTTTTTTAAATGGTAAAAAACTTGAATGATCTAAATGAGTTGAAATGGTTGGTATTGGAATTTTTCAAATTTCGGGAAAAACTGAAATTTTTCCCAGTTCAAAAAACAACTTTGTTTTTTGTCCTGATTAAGAGGAATGTTTTGACAGTGGAACGGTTGAAATGCATTGAAAAATGTGGAAGGAGTAGTCGCCAGAAAAAAGGGTGGAAACAGGGCTTCGGAAAAGCAGGAATTCTAGAAAATCCTGGAATTTTCTTGAACTTGGAAAAATGATAGTTTGAATATCCAGAATGGTGGAATGTGTTCAAGGTGGAATGGTTTGAATTGGTTGAAAAATGTGGAATTTGGTTTGAAAAAAGGCCAATTCAGTTTGAATGGGGAAAATGTCCCTAAAAACTGGGAATTCTAGGAAATCTGGTTTTTTTTTTTAAATTGTTGAAGGAAAGCACATAATTCTTGAACAGGCTGAATATTTTCAAGTTGAAGTGGTTTAAATTAAATGAAACATTTAGGAGTTGTGGAATTTGGAAAAATGTCCTATTGATTTCAATGGGAATTTCGGGAAAAGCGGGATTTTTTTTTTTTAATGATAAAAAACTTGAATGGTCTAAATGAGTTGAAATTGTTGGTGATGGAATTTTTCAAATCGGTCGAGAAATGTTGAAGTAATAACATGTTGAATTGAGAAATGGTATTACGGAATTCCTGGAATTTCAGGAAAAACTAAAATTTTTCCCAGTTTGAAAAACAACTTTGTTTTTTTTGTCCTGATTAAGAGGAATGTTTTGACGGTGGAACGATTGAAATGCATTGAAAGATGTGGAAGGAGTAAGTAGGGTGGAAAGAGGGCTTGGGTAAAGCAGGAATTCTGGAAAATCCTGGAATTTTTTTGAACTTGGAAAAATGATAGTTTGAATTTCCAAAATGGCGGAATGTGTTCAAGGTGGAATGGTTCGAATCGATTGAAAAATGTGGAATTGGTGGAAGTTTGAAAAATGGCCAATTCATTTTGAATGGGAAAAAATGTCCCGGAAAACCTGGAATTCTGGGAAATCTGGGAATTTTTGGGAATTTGTCAAGAGAAAGCCCGCAATTTCCGAATAGACTGAACAGTCGAATCGGGTGAAAAATGTGGAAGGGGTAGTCGCCAGAAAAAAGGGTGGAAACAGGGCTTTGGAAAAACAGGAATTCTGGAAAATACTGGAATTTTTTTTAACTTGAAAAAACGATAATTTGAATTTCCAGAATGGTGGAAAGTGTTCAAGGTGGAATGGTTTGAATTGGTTGAAAAATGTGGAATTGGTGGAAGTTTGAAAAATGGCCAATTCATTTTGAATGGGAAAAAATGTCCCGGAAAACCTGGAATTCTGGGAAATCTGGGAATTTTTGGGAATTTGTCAAGAGAAAGCCCGCAATTTCCGAATAGACTGAACAGTCAAATCGGGTGAAAAATGTGGAAGGGGTAGTCGCCAGAAAAAAGGGTGGAAACAGGGCTTTGGAAAAACAGGAATTCTGGAAAATCCTGGAATTTTTTTTAACTTGGAAAAAATGATAATTTGAATTTCCAGAATGGCGGAATGTGTTCAAGGTGGAATGGTTTGAATTGGTTGAAAAATGTGGAATTCGTGGAAGTTTGAAAAATGGCCAATTCATTTTGAATGGGGAAAATGTCCCTAAAAACTGGGAATTCTAGCAAATCTGTTTTTTTTTAAATTGTTGAAGGAAAGCACATCATTCTTGAACAGGCTGAATATTTTGAAGTTGAAGTGGTTTAAATTAAATGAAACATTTAGGAGTTGTGGAATTTGGAAAAAAGTCCCATTGATTTCAATGGGAATTTCGGGAAAAGCGGGAATTTTTTTTTAAATGGTAAAAAACGTGAATGGTCTAAATGAGTTGAAATTGTTGGTGATGGAATTTTTCAAATCGGTCGAGAAATGTTGAAGTAATAACATGTTGAATTGAGAAATGGTATTACAGAATTCCTGGAATTTCAGGAAAAACTAAAATTTTTCCCAGTTCGAAAAACAACTTTGTTTTTTTTGTCCTGATTAAGAGGAATGTTTTGACGGTGGAACGGTTGAAATGCATTGAAAGATGTGGAAAGAGTAAGTAGGGTGGAAAGAGGGCTTGGGAAAAGCAGGAATTCTGGAAAATCCTGGAATTTTTTTTAACTTGGAAAAATGATAGTTTAAATTTCCAGAATGGCGGAATGTGTTCAAGGTGGAATGGTTCGAATCGATTGAAAAATGTGGAATTGGTGGAAGTTTGAAAAATGGCCAATTCATTTTGAATGGGAAAAAATGTCCCGGAAAACCTGGAATTCTGGGAAATCTGGGAATTTTTGGGAATTTGTCAAGAGAAAGCCCGCAATTTCCGAATAGACTGAACAGTCGAATCGGGTGAAAAATGTGGAAGGGGTAGTCGCCAGAAAAAAGGGTGGAAACAGGGCTTTTGAAAAACAGGAATTCTGGAAAATCCTGGAATTTTTTTTAACTTGAAAAAAATGATAATTTGAATTTCCAGAATGGTGGAATGTGTTCAAGGTGGAATGGTTTGAATTGGTTGAAAAATGTGGAATTGGTGGAAGTTTGAAAAATGGCCAATTCATTTTGAATGGGGAAAATGTCCCTAAAAACTGGGAATTCTAGGAAATCTGGGATTTTTTTTTTTAAATTGTTGAAAGAAAGCACATAATTCTTGAACAGGCTGAATATTTTGAAGTTGAAGTGGTTTAAATTAAATGAAACATTTAGGAGTTGTGGAATTTTGAAAAATGTCCCATTGATTTCAATGGGAATTTCGGGAAAAGCGGGAATTTTTTTTTAAATGGTAAAAAACTTGAATGGTCTAAATGAGTTGAAATTGTTGGTGATGGAATTTTTCAAATCGGTCGAGAAATGTTGAAGTAATAACATGTTGAATTGAGAAATGGTATTACAGAACTCTTGGAATTTCAGGAAAAACTAAAATTTTTCCCAGTTCGAAAAACAACTTTGTTTTTTTTGTCCTGATTAAGAGGAATGTTTTGACGGTGGAACGGTTGAAATGCATTGAAAGATGTGGAAGGAGTAAGTAGGGTGGAAAGAGAGCTTGGGAAAAGCAGGAATTCTGGAAAATCCTGGAATTTTTTTGAATTTGGAAAAATGATAGTTTGAATTTCCAGAATGGCGGAATGTGTTCAAGGTGGAATGGTTCGAATCGATTGAAAAATGTGGAATTGGTGGAAGTTTGAAAAATGGCCAATTCATTTTGAATGGGAAAAAATGTCCCGGAAAACCTGGAATTCTGGGAAATCTGGGAATTTTTGGGAATTTGTCAAGAAAAAGCCCGCAATTTCCGAATAGACTGAACAGTTGAATCGGGTGAAAAATGTGGAAGGGGTAGTCGCCAGAAAAAAGGGCGGAAACAGGGCTTTGGAAAAACAGGATTTCTGGAAAATCCTGGAATTTCTTTTAACTTGAAAAAATGATAGTTTGAATTTCCAGAATGGCGGAATGTGTTCAAGGTGGAATGGTTTGAATCGGTTGAAAAATGTGGAATTGGTGGAAGTTTGAAAAATGGCCAATTCATTTTGAATGGGGAAAATGTCCCTAAAAACTGGGAATTCTAGGAAATCTGGGATTTTTTTTTTAATTGTTGAAAGAAAGCACATAATTCTTGAACAGGCTGAATATTTTGAAGTTGAAGTGGGTTAAATTAAATGAAACAATTAGGAGTTGTGGAATTTGGAAAAATGTCCCATTGATTTCAATGGGAATTTCGGGAAAAGCGGGATTTTTTATTTAAATGGTAAAAAACTTGAATGGTCTAAATGAGTTGAAATTGTTGGTGATGGAATTTTTCAAATCGGTCGAGAAATGTTGAAGTAATAACATGTTGAATTGAGAAATGGTATTACGGAATTCCTGGAATTTCAGGAAAAACTAAAATTTTTCCGAGTTCGAAAAACAACTTTGGTTTTTTTGTCCTGATTAAGAGGAATGTTTTGACGGTGGAACGGTTGAAATGCATTGAAAGATGTGGAAGGAGTAAGTAGGGTGGAAAGAGGGCTTGGGAAAAGCAGGAATTCTGGAAAATCCTGGAATTTTTTTGAACTTGGAAAAATGATAGTTTGAATTTCCAGGTGGAATGGTTCGAATCGATTGAAAAATGTGGAATTGGTGGAAGTTTGAAAAATGGCCAATTAATTTTGAATGGGAAACATGTCCCTAAAAACCTGGAATTCTGGGAAATCTGGGAATTTTTGGGAATTTGTCAAGAGAAAGCCCGCAATTTTCGAATGGACTGAACAGTCGAATCGGGTGAAAAATGTGGAAGGGGTAGTCGCCAGAAAAAAGGGTGGAAACAGGGCTTTGGAAAAACAGGAATTCTGGAAAATCCTGGAATTTTTTTTAACTTGGAAAAAATGATAATTTGAATTTCCAGAATGGTGGAAAGTGTTCAAGGTGGAATGGTTTGAATTGGTTGAAAAATGTGGAATTGGTGGAAGTTTGAAAAATGGCCAATTCATTTTGAATGGGGAAAATGTCCCTAAAAACTGGGAATTCTAGGAAATCTGGGATTTTTTTTAAATTGTTGAAGGAAAGCACATAATTCTTGAACAGGCTGAATATTTTGAAGTTGAAGTGGTTTAAATTAAATGAAACATTTACGAGTTGTGGAATTTTGAAAAATGTCCCATTGATTTCAATGGGAATTTCGGGAAAAGCGGGAATTTTTTTTTTTTAATGGTAAAAAACTTGAATGGTCTAAATGAGTTGAAATTGTTGGTGATGGAATTTTTCAAATCGGTCGAGAAATGTTGAAGTAATAACATGTTGAATTGAGAAATGGTATTACAGAATTCCTGGAATTTCAGGAAAAACTAAAAATGTTCCCAGTTCGAAAAACAACTTTGTTTTTTTTGTCCTGATTAAGAGGAATGTTTTGACGGTGGAACGATTGAAATGCATTGAAAGATGTGGAAGGAGTAAGTAGGGTGGAAAGAGGGCTTGGGAAAAGCAGGAATTCTGGAAAATCCTGGAATTTTTTTTAACTTGGAAAAATTATAGTTTGAATTTCCAGAATGGCGGAATGTGTTCAAGGTGGAATGGTTCGAATCGATTGAAAAATGTGGAATTGGTGGAAGTTTAAAAAAATGGCCAATTCATTTTGAATGGGAAAAAATGTCCCGAAAAACCTGGAATTTTGGGAAATCTGGGAATTTTTGGGAATTTGTCAAGAGAAAGCCCGCAATTTCCGAATGGACTGAACAGTCGAATCGGGTGAAAAATGTGGAAGGGGTAGTCGCCAGAAAAAAGGGTGGAAACAGGGCTTTGGAAAAACAGGATTTCTGGAAAATCCTGGAATTTTTTTTCACTTGAAAAAATGATAGTTTGAATTTCCAGAATGGTGGAATGTGTTCAAGGTGGAATGGTTTGAATTGGTTGAAAAATGTGGAATTTGTGGAAGTTTGAAAAATGGCCAATTCATTTTGAATGGGGAAAATGTCCCTAAAAACTGGGAATTCTAGGAAATCTGGGATTTTTTTTAAATTGTTGAAGGAAAGCACATAATTCTTGAACAGGCTGAATATTTTGAAGTTGAAGTGGTTTAAATTAAATGAAACATTTAGGAGTTGTGGAATTTTGAAAAATGTCCCATTGATTTCAATGGGAATTTCGGGAAAAGCGGGAATTTTTTTTTTTAATGGTAAAAAACTTGAATGGTCTAAATGAGTTGAAATTGTTGGTGATGGAATTTTTCAAATCGGTCGAGAAATGTTGAAGTAATAACATGTTGAATTGAGAAATGGTATTACAGAATTCCTGGAATTTCAGGAAAAACTAAAAATGTTCCCAGTTCGAAAAACAACTTTGTTTTTTTTGTCCTGATTAAGAGGAATGTTTTGACGGTGGAACGATTGAAATGCATTGAAAGATGTGGAAGGAGTAAGTAGGGTGGAAAGAGGGCTTGGGAAAAGCAGGAATTCTGGAAAATCCTGGAATTTTTTTTAACTTGGAAAAATTATAGTTTGAATTTCCAGAATGGCGGAATGTGTTCAAGGTGGAATGGTTCGAATCGATTGAAAAATGTGGAATTGGTGGAAGTTTAAAAAAATGGCCAATTCATTTTGAATGGGAAAAAATGTCCCGAAAAACCTGGAATTTTGGGAAATCTGGGAATTTTTGGGAATTTGTCAAGAGAAAGCCCGCAATTTCCGAATAGACTGAACAGTCGAATCGGGTGAAAAATGTGGAAGGGGTAGTCGCCAGAAAAAAGGGTGGAAACAGGGCTTTGGAAAAACAGGATTTCTGGAAAATCCTGGAATTTTTTTTCACTTGAAAAAATGATAGTTTGAATTTCCAGAATGGTGGAATGTGTTCAAGGTGGAATGGTTTGAATTGGTTGAAAAATGTGGAATTTGTGGAAGTTTGAAAAATGGCCAATTCATTTTGAATGGGGAAAATGTCCCTAAAAACTGGGAATTCTAGAAAATCTGGGATTTTTTTTTTAATTGTTGAAGGAAAGCACATAATTCTTGAACAGGCTGAATATTTTGAAGTTGAAGTGGTTTAAATTAAATGAAACATTTAGGAGTTGCGGAATTTGGGAAAATGTCCCATTGATTTCAATGGGAATTTCGGGAAAAGCGGGAATTTTTTTTTAAATGGTAAAAAACTTGAATGGTCTAAATGAGTGGAAATTGTTGGTGATGGAATTTTTCAAATCGGTCGAGAAATGTTGAAGTAATAACATGTTGAATTGAGAAATGGTATTACGGAATTCCTGGAATTTCAGGAAAAACTAAAATTTTTCCGAGTTCGAAAAACAACTTTGGTTTTTTTGTCCTGATTAAGAGGAATGTTTTGACGGTGGAACGGTTGAAATGCATTGAAAGATGTGGAAGGAGTAAGTAGGGTGGAAAGAGGGCTTGGGAAAAGCAGGAATTCTGGAAAATCCTGGAATTTTTTTGAACTTGAAAAAAATGATAATTTGAATTTCCAGAATGGTGGAATGTGTTCAAGGTGGAATGGTTTGAATTGGTTGAAAAATGTGGAATCGGTGGAAGTTTGACAAATGGCCAATTAATTTTGAATGGGAAACATGTCCCTAAAAACCTGGAATTCTGGGAAATCTGGGAATTTTTGGGAATTTATCAAGAGAAAGCCCGCAATTTCCGAATAGACTGAACAGTCGAATCGGGTGAAAAATGTGGAAGGGGTAGTCGCCAGAAAAACGGGTAGGAACAGGGCTTTGGAAAAACTGAAATTCTGGAAAATCCTGGAATTTTTTTTTAACTTACAAAAATGATAGTTTGAATTTCCAGAATGGTGGAATGTGTTCAAGGTGGAATGGTTTGAATTGGTTGAAAAATGTGGAATTTGTGGAAGTTTGAAAAATGGCCAATTCATTTTGAATGGGGAAAATGTCCCTAAAAACTGGGAATTCTAGGAAATCTGGTTTTTTTTTTAAATTGTTGAAGGAAAGCACATAATTCTTGAACAGGCTGAATATTTTGAAGTTGAAGTGGTTTATATTAAATGAAACATTTAGGAGTTGCGGAATTTGGGAAAATGTCCCATTGATTTCAATGGGAATTTCGGGAAAAGCGGGAATTTGTTTTTAAATGGTAAAAAACTTGAATGGTCTAAATGAGTGGAAATTGTTGGTGATGGAATTTTTCAAATCGGTCGAGAAATGTTGAAGTAATAACATGTTGAATTGAGAAATGGTATTACGGAATTCCTGGAATTTCAGGAAAAACTAAAATTTTTCCGAGTTCGAAAAACAACTTTGGTTTTTTTGTCCTGATTAAGAGGAATGTTTTGACGGTGGAACGGTTGAAATGCATTGAAAGATGTGGAAGGAGTAAGTAGGGTGGAAAGAGGGCTTGGGAAAAGCAGGAATTCTGGAAAATCCTGGAATTTTTTTGAACTTGAAAAAAATGATAATTTGAATTTCCAGAATGGTGGAATGTGTTCAAGGGGGAATGGTTTGAATTGGTTGAAAAATGTGGAATCGGTGGAAGTTTGACAAATGGCCAATTAATTTTGAATGGGAAACATGTCCCTAAAAACCTGGAATTCTGGGAAATCTGGGAATTTTGGGGAATTTATCAAGAGAAAGCCCGCAATTTCCGAATAGACTGAACAGTCGAATCGGGTGAAAAATGTGGAAGGGGTAGTCGCCAGAAAAACGGGTAGGAACAGGGCTTTGGAAAAACTGAAATTCTGGAAAATCCTGGAATTTTTTTTTAACTTACAAAAATGATAGTTTGAATTTCCAGAATGGTGGAATGTGTTCAAGGTGGAATGGTTTGAATTGGTTGAAAAATGTGGAATTTGTGGAAGTTTGAAAAATGGCCAATTCATTTTGAATGGGGAAAATGTCCCTAAAAACTGGGAATTCTAGGAAATCTGGTTTTTTTTTTTAAATTGTTGAAGGAAAGCACATAATTCTTGAACAGGCTGAATATTTTGAAGTTGAAGTGGTTTATATTAAATGAAACATTTAGGAGTTGCGGAATTTGGGAAAATGTCCCATTGATTTCAATGGGAATTTCGGGAAAAGCGGGAATTTGTTTTTAAATGGTAAAAAACTTGAATGGTCTAAATGAGTTGAAATTGTTGGTGATGGAATTTTTCAAATCGGTCGAGAAATGTTGAAGTAATAACATGTTGAATTGAGAAATGGTATTACGGAATTCCTGGAATTTCAGGAAAAACTAAAATTTTTCCGAGTTCGAAAAACAACTTTGTTTTTTTTGTCCTGATTAAGAGGAATGTTTTGACGGTGGAACGGTTGAAATACATTGAAAGGTGTGGAAGGAGTAAGTAGGGTGGAAAGAGGGCTTGGGAAAAGCAGGAATTCTGGAAAATCCTGGAATTTTTTTGAACTTGGAAAAATGATAGCTTGAATTTCCAGGTGGAATGGTTCGAATCGATTGAAAAATGTGGAATTGGTGGAAGTTTGAAAAATGGCCAATTAATTTTGAATGGGAAACATGTCCCTAAAAACCTGGAATTCTGGGAAATCTGGGAATTTTTGGGAATTTGTCAAGAGAAAGCCCGCAATTTCCGAATAGACTGAACAGTCGAATCGGGTGAAAAATGTGGAAGGGGTAGTCGCCAGAAAAACGGGTAGGAACAGGGCTTTGGAAAAACTGAAATTCTGGAAAATCCTGGAATTTTTTTTTAACTAACAAAAATGATAGTTTGAATTTCCAGAATGGTGGAATGTGTTCAAGGTGCAATGGTTTGAATTGGTTGAAAAATGTGGAATTGGTGGAAGTTTGAAAAATGGCCAATTCATTTTGAATGGGAAGAAATGTCCTGGAAATCTGGAATTCTGGGAAATCTGGGAATTTTTGGGAATTTGTCAAGAGAAAGCCCGCAATTTCTTAATAGACTGAACAGTCGAATCGGGTGAAAAATGTGGAAGGGGTAGTCGCCAGAAAAAAGGGTGGAAACAGGGCTTTGGAAAAACAGGAATTCTGGAAAATCCTGGAATTTTTTTTAACTTACAAAAATGATAGTTTGAATTTCCAGAATGGTGGAATGTGTTTAAGGTGGAATGGTTTGAATCGGTTGAAAAATGTGGAATTGGTGGAAGTTTGAAAAATGGCCAATTCATTTTGAATTGGCTATTTTGAGCTCCAATTGAATCTAAAAAGTTGCAGTTCCTGGCGCCGCCGCTGGATGTCGCTGTCCGCCTAATAACATATCAACATAGTCTCCACGCCAGGCTGCTAGTTCCTCTTACATGGCAGCTGTCAGCGTTGTCTTCATAGTTCCGAGCAAATTCAACAAGTGGGAGAATGACAACCCGAGGAGCTTCGCGTGATCGCATGGAGACGTGACGGCGCAAAGGGAGGCTTCAAGATGGAGAAGGTAGTGGAGGAGAAGATTGTTACGACGGTTAGCACGCTAGCTAGCAGCTAGCTAGCTGTGACGGCACACGGTGGACGTTTCGAACTTCGAAAAGCTGAGCTATTAACCGTGAAAAACGATCGTAAAACTGTTAGATACGACTGAGAAACACCCGTTTTAGGATTATAGACTTATTGGTAAAGTTTGTACAAGTAATAGTTGTGTTGACCAACAGTTGTTGAGTAAAGTTGTTTTGAATGACGCCTGTGCTGATAAATGGCTGATTGCCTAATAAATGCACTGTCGTAACTGTAACACATGCCTAAAGTGGCGATTAGATTAGATTAGATTACATTAGATTGGTTTATTTCAAAAGGGACAATACAATTTTATAAAACACATGTCTACACATGGTTAAAAAAATCCAGAATTGGCCAGAAGGCTAGTTTTCATCTGTAGTCCTGGCCATGATGTCAAAAACTTAGACTTCTTTTTATTGTCTTTCAAATTTGAACTTTACAGGCTGCCCTTTGTCACCGATTCTGTTCATAACTTTTATGGACAGAATTTCAGGGCGTTGAAGGTATCTTGATTAGGATTAGGTCTCTGCTTTTTGCAGATGATTTGGTCCTGATGCCTTTATCTGACCAGGATCTTCAGCTCTCACTGGATCGGTTCGCAGCCGAGTGTGAAGCGACTGGGATGGGAATCAGCACCTCCAAGTCCCAGTCCATTATTCTCGCCCGGAAAAGGGTGGAGTGCCATCTCCGAGTTGGGGAGGAGATCCTGCCCCAAGTGGAGGAGTTCAAGTACCTAGGAGTCTTGTTCACGAGTGAGGGAAGAGTGGATCGTGAGATCGACAGGCGGATCGGTGCGGCGTCTTCAGTAATGCGCACGCTGTATCGATCCGTTGTGGTGAAGAAGGAGCTGAGCCGGAAGGCAAAGCTCTCAATTTACCGGTCGATCTACGTTCCCATCCTCACCTATGGTCATGAGCTTTGGGTTATGACCGAAAGGACAAGATCACGGGTACAAGCGGCCCAAATGAGTTTCCTCCGCCGGGTGGCGGGGCTCTCCCTTAGAGATAGGGTGAGAAGCTCTGTCATCCGTGAGGAGCTCAAAGTAAAGCCGCTGCTCCTCCACATTGAGAGGAGCCAGATGAGGTGGTTCGGGCATCTGGTCAGGATGCCACCCGAACGCCTCCCGACATGGCACTGCCATATTTATTATTGAAGTCACAAAGTGCATTATTTTTTTTAACATGCCTCAAAACAGTAGCTTGGAATTTGGGACATGCTCTCCCCGAAAGAGCATGAGGAGGTTGGGGGGGGGGGGGGTAGAAGCGGGGGGTGTATATTGTAGCGTCCCGGATGAGTTAGTGCAGCAAGGGGTTCTGGGTATTTGTTCTGTTTATGTTGTGTTACGGTGCGGATGTTCTCCCGAAATGTGTTTGTCATTCTTGTTTTGTGTGGGTCCACAGTGTCACAGTGTGGCGCATATTTGTAACAGTGTTAAAGTTGTTTATACGGCCACCCTCAGTGTGACCTGTATGGCTGTTGACCAAGTATGCCTTGCATTCACTTGTGTGTGTGAAAAGCCGTAGATATTATGTGATTGGGCCGGCATGCAAAGGCAGTGCCTTTAAGGTTTATTGGCGCTCTGTACTTCTCCCTACGTCCGTGTACCACTCCGTACAGCGGCGTTTCAAAAAGTCATAAATTCGACTTTTTGAAACCAATACCGATGATTTCCGATATTACATTTTAAAGCATTTATCGGCCGATAATATCGGCAGTCCGATACTATCGGCAGTCCGATACTATCGGACATCTCTAGTTGATATGCCACATTTTCAATGTTTTTGTGAAGGCCGTGTAAGTTGTGACCAGTTTTAACCTCCTCGGGTACCGAGTTCCACACATTTGCGCTTTAGGTTTGTTACGTCATGAAACTTGGGTCCGGTGTCTTTTCCAGGAGAGCAAAGTGACACCTGCTGAGCCGACGTTGGAACCAAAGAGGAGAATCGAGTCAGCAAAGCAACACGCCGGCTCACCTCGTCATGTTAGCTTTGCAAACCAGCACAAGCCAAGAAGGTCGGTACATATTTGTGTTTAACATGGCAACCAACATGCATTGTGTCTGATCTTGTCACAGTACACAAATAATCTCTGTGTGTGTTTGTGTGTGTGTGTGTGTTCATTTTGGTGAAAAAAACAAGCAACCAGTCTGGTCTGAGTTCATCAAACATTAAAGGAGCGATGGCAGGAAAAGGAGGTGATCAGTCGTGGAGAGATAGACCGCAGTCAAAGGTTAGCCTGGCTTGTTTAATCTAAATGTGGCCTGTTGTCGGAACTGTCAAATCAAGTCATGTAAACCTCTGCAGGCGTCGACCAGGAGCAGTGACCCTCGTGTGCAAAACTCAGCGAACGCACCGAGAAGAGGTACAATCCACCAGATTGTACCCTAGAAGCCGTTTATGTCGACCAACTCCTCAGATTCCGATCCTCCGTTTTCTGTCTTGTTGCCGCTCGGGTCGAGGTCGACCGTTTTGGACGACGTGGATTTGAGACTGAGAAATGGTGTGAACTACCATCATTAGCGCTAAGTGGAGGTGTCGCGATCATGGTATCAGAACAGGGGTTGATTCGATACCAATATTTTGGTACCGGTACCAAAATGCATTTCGATAGTTTTCTATACTTTTCTAAATAAAGGGGACCACAAAAAATAGCATTATTGGCGTTATTTTAAAGGGGAACATTATCACAATTTCAGAATTGTTAAAACCATTAAAAATCAGTTCCCAGTGGCTTATTATATTTTTTGAAGTTTTTTTTCAAAATGTTACCTATCACGCAATATCCCTAAAAAAAGCTTCAAAGTGCCTGATTTTAACCACCCGTCCATTTTCCTGTGACGTCACATAGTGAAGCCAACACAAACAAACATGGCGGAAAGAACAGCAAGCTATAGCGACATTAGCTCGGATTCAGACTCGGATTTCAGCGGCTTAATATGTATTGAAACGGATGGTTGTAGTGTGGAGGCAGGTAGCGAAAACGAAATTGAAGAAGAAACTGAAGCTATTGAGCCATATCGGTTTGAACCGTATGCAAGCGAAACCGACGAAAACGACACGACAGCCAGCGACACGGGAGAAAGCGAGGACGAATTCGGCGATCGCCTTCTAACCAACGATTGGTATGTGTTTGTTTGGCATTAAAGGAAACTAACAACTATGAACTAGGTTTACAGCATATGAAATACATTTGGCAACAACATGCACTTTGAGAGTGCAGACAGCCCAATTTTCATCAATTAATATATTCTGTAGACATACCCTCATCCGCTCTCTTTTCCTGAAAGCTGATCTGTCCAGTTTTGGAGTTGATGTCAGCAGGCCAGGGAAGCTAGGGTCCATAGGGGGTTTAGCTCGCTCGTCTGCGGGAACAAACTGCCGCCATTGCTTGCCGTGCTACCGAGGGCCTTTGTCCCTGAATTGCTCACACACTCCGGCAGATTCAATGGGGGTCTGGCGGCAGATTTCTTTGACTTTATCGTTGGAAATGCATCTGCTTTGAGTGCCGCAGGATATCCACACATTCTTGCCATCTCTGTCGTAGCATAGCTTTCGTCGGTAAAGTGTGCGGAACAAACGTCCAATTTCTTGCCACTTTCGCATCTTTGGGCCACTGGTGCAACTTGAATCCGTCCCTGTTCGTGTTGTTACACCCTCTGACAACACACCGACGAGGCATGATGTCTCCAAGGTACGGAAACTAGTCGAAAAAACGGAAAATAACAGAGCTGATTTGACTCGGTGTTTGAGAAAATGGCGGATTGCTTACCGATGTGACGCAACGTTGTGACGTCATCGCTCCGAGAGCGAATATTAGAAAGACGTTTAATTCGCCAAAATTCACCCATTTAGAGTTCGGAAATCGGTTAAAAAAATATATGGTCTTTTTTCTGCAACATCAAGGTATACAGGTAAAAGCCAGTAAATTAGAATATTTTGAAAAACTTGATTTATTTCAGTAATTGCATTCAAAAGGTGTAACTTGTACATTATATTTATTCATTGCACACAGACTGATGCATTCAAATGTTTATTTCATTTAATTTTGATGATTTGAAGTGGCAACAAATGAAAATCCAAAATTCCGTGTGTCACAAAATTAGAATATTGTGTAAGGCTAATACAAAAAAGGGATTTTTAGAAATGTTGGCCAACTGAAAAGTATGAAAATGAAAAATATGAGCATGTACAATACTCAATACTTGGATGGAGCTCCTTTTGCCTCAATTACTGCGTTAATGCGGCGTGGCATGGAGTCGATGAGTTTCTGGCACTGCTCAGGTGTTATGAGAGCCCAGGTTGCTCTGATAGTGGCCTTCAACTCTTCTGCGTTTTTGGGTCTGGCATTCTGCATCTTCCTTTTCACAATACCCCACAGATTTTCTATGGGGCTAAGGTCAGGGGAGTTGGCGGGCCAATTTAGAACAGAAATACCATGGTCCGTAAACCAGGCACGGGTAGATTTTGCGCTGTGTGCAGGCGCCAAGTCCTGTTGGAACTTGAAATCTCCATCTCCATAGAGCAGGTCAGCAGCAGGAAGCATGAAGTGCTCTAAAACTTGCTGGTAGACGGCTGCGTTGACCCTGGATCTCAGGAAACAGAGTGGACCGACACCAGCAGATGACATGGCACCCCAAACCATCACTGATGGTGGAAACTTTACACTAGACTTCAGGCAACGTGGATCCTGTGCCTCTCCTGTCTTCCTCCAGACTGTGGGACCTCGATTTCCAAAGGAAATGCAAAATTTGCTTTCGTCAGAAAACATGACTTTGGACCACTCAGCAGCAGTCCAGCTGGTGTCGGTCCACTCTGTTTCCTGAGATCCAGGGTCAACGCAGCCGTCTACCAGCAAGTTTTAGAGCACTTCATGCTTCCTGCTGCTGACCTGCTCTATGGAGATGGAGATTTCAAGTTCCAACAGGACTTGGCGCCTGCACACAGCGCAAAATCTACCCGTGCCTGGTTTACGGACCATGGTATTTCTGTTCTAAATTGGCCCGCCAACTCCCCTGACCTTAGCCCCATAGAAAATCTGTGGGGTATTGTGAAAAGGAAGACGCAGAATGCCAGACCCAAAAACACAGAAGAGTTGAAGGCCACTATCAGAGCAACCTGGGCTCTCATAACACCTGAGCAGTGCCAGAAACTCATCGACTCCATGCCACGCCGCATTAACGCAGTAATTGAGGCAAAAGGAGCTCCAACCAAGTATTGAGTATTGTACATGCTCATATTTTTCATTTTCATACTTTTCAGTTGGCCAACATTTCTAAAAATCCCTTTTTTGTATTAGCCTTACACAATATTCTAATTTTGTGACACACGGAATTTTGGATTTTCATTTGTTGCCACTTCAAATCATCAAAATTAAATGAAATAAACATTTGAATGCATCAGTCTGTGTGCAATGAATAAATATAATGTACAAGTTACACCTTTCGAATGCAATTACTGAAATAAATCAAGTTTTTCAAAATATTCTAATTTACTGGCTTTTACCTGTATATTGACGCTTACATAGGTCTGGTGATAATGTTCCCCTTTAACAAAAAATCTTACGGTACATTAAAAGGCCTTAGTGGCCACATGCGTGGACAGCACCTTTTAGCTCTTATTTCCAAAATTGTGTACACTATTGAATTGGGGTCTTAAGGCCCTTAGGTGGACACTTATACTGCCATCTAGTGGTGTCAGAAGAGTATAACATACAATGGAATTTGGGGGGAAAAAAGAAAAAAGTGTAAAAATAAGAGTTAGCATGTCACTCAACATGAAGTACACGTTTGTTACTTATGGACTAAGTACATCATATCAAAAGATGAGTCTTAGTTTTTATTCTAATTAGAGTCCAATAAGCCCAAATAGCAAAGAGAAATAAAAAAAGCATGTAAACAAACAGCTTGGGCCTTAAGAGGTTAAACCTGTTTCTTATTGCAATCGAAGAACAATTTTGTCTTTAAATAAAATAGTGAACATACTAGACAACTTGTCTTTTAGTAGTAAGTAAGCAAACAAACTAATTAGTCTGCTGACGTTGTCTCATTTATCATTCTATTTATTTTAGGACAAGCTGTAAAAATGAATTATTAATCTACTTGTTCATTTACTGTTATTATCTGCTTATTTTCCGTTTCAACATGTTCTATCTACACTTCTGTTAAAATGTAATAATCACTTATTCTTCTGATGTTTGGATACTTTACATTAGTTTTGCATGATACCGCAAATTTAGGTATCGATCCGATACCAAGTAGTTACAGGATCATACATCGGTCATAATTTAAGTTCTCACGTGTCCAGGAACGTATTTCCTGAGTTTATGAAAAAAAAAAGAAAAACGATTTTGTGACAATGAAAAATATTGATCGACTAGATACGCTCTTGTACTTGGTATCATTACAGTGGATGTCAGGTGTAGATCTACCAATGGCATTTGTTTACATTGTGACGCCGGTTAGCTACGGTGTGTAGTGAAGCATGTTTAGCTATTCCTCGTCATGCAGGTATGATACTTGCAAAAAAAACCCACTTTATTTAAGGATTAGTGATTTAGAAGTAACTAAAACACTGCTGATTGCGGATAGACATTAGCCGCTAACTAGCTAGCCATGTTTTAAAGCGCCTCTTCCTGAGGGCGTTTCAGTGTTACAACTTCACCTTTATCTTTAGTTTTTAAGCCAAAATGCGTCCATTCTCCCTTTTCTGTCTACACACTGTGTCTGCTTGTAAGTACTCTGTGATTGTGCGCTGCCGAACATGCTCCTCTGCTCGTAAAACCAGCAATGTCACGTCATGCCAGGGAACCGGTACTTTTCAACAAGAGTATAGTACGGTTTTTGATTCATTAGTACCGCGATACTATACTAGTAGGGATGTCCCGATACAACTTTTTCACTTCCGATACGATACCGATATTGTAGCCTTGAGTATTGGCCGATACCGATATCAATACGATACGATATAGGCACGAATCATACATATATTTATTCCTTATTTTGTTGTGTGGAATGTTAGAAAAGGCTTGATAAAGTGATGTTACTGTTACTGATGTTGTAGTGTTAAAACAGAAAACAATAGTCAGCACGAGTAGGTATAGGAAAAACTGACCCATTTATTATTAACCAATTGGTTACATACATTTTAACCTTCAACATAAGAGTATTACCTCAACAAATCCAATAAAAACAAAATGTTATATTTAAAGTGCAAAATAACCACTAATACCAACATAATTATAGAATAGAATAAATTAAAAATAAATTAGAAGACCCTAAAAAATAACCTAAATAAATCCAATAAAAAAATAAAAAAAAACGTTTTAAAGTGCGAACAATTCAAGTTCACTTCAGTTATTTTTTTACTGTCAGCACATGTTGGATAGTATAGTTTTGTCTACAATGTAGTGGAAGATGATTTGATTCCTCCTCCGGCTTGTCTTCACTATTCGTCTGCAGGTTTCAGAGACTCAAGACCTTCTCCGCCCTCGGCGAGGAGCCCAAAACCCACTCAGGCCGGTTTGGCCCGTTTCGAGGTGAAGATAGCCGACTTCCCGGAGCTAGCCGCCGTACCGCTAAGCAGCGCCGGCACGCCGCTGGCTCGCAAAGACCACTGGGGGCCAAATCTTCCAGGCGAGAGATGCCAGCTTCCCCCAAAGTCCGCATCACCAGGGATGGTAAGCAGGTTTTCTGTGAATGCTCACATGCTACCTCCAAGAACGTGCACCCTTGAATGAATGGATTTCTACTCAACAGACCATCAGGAAAGAATCCCCGACTCAGCCTGATGATCACATCCATGTCAGCTCCTCAAGTGGGTTAAATCAAGCATTAAAGGCACGGGTGTCCAAAGTGCGGCTGTTTTCGGACCCGCATCTTGTTTTTTTACTAAAAATGTAGTATTATAAATGAAAAATATGTGAAGATTTTACACTAATTTGCATTGTCACCTTCTGCAGTGTTTTTCAACCACTGTGCCTACAGTCTAATCTAATTTCACCTGTTTGGGTTAAAAATATTTTTTGCAAACCAGTAATTATAGTCTGCAAATGATGTGTTGTTGTTGAGTGTCGGTGCTGTCTAGAGCTCGGCAGAGTAACCGTGTAATACTCTTTCATATCAGTAGGTGGCAGCAGGTAGCTAATTGCTTTGTAGATGTCGAAAACAGTGGGAGGCAGCGTGCAGGTAAAAAGGGTGCTTAAATGCTTAAACCAAAAATAAACAAAAGGTGAGTGCCCCTATGGCATTGAAGCTTAGGGAAGGCTATGCAGAACTAAACTAAAACTGAATTGGCTACAAATTAAAAACAGAATGCTGGACGACAGCAAAGACTTACTGTGGAGCAAAGACAACGTACATCCGAACATGACATGACAATCAACAATGTCCCCACAAAGAAAGATAAAAACAACTGAAATATTCTTGATTGCTAAAACAAAGTAGATGTGGGAAATATCGCTCAAAGGAAGACATGAAACTGCTACAGGAAAATACCAAAAAAAGAGAAAAAGCCACTAAAATAGGAGCGCAAGAAAAGAACTAAAACACTACACACAGGAAAACGGCAAAAAACTCCAAATAAGTCACAGGGTGATGTGACAGGTGGTGACAGTACACCTACTTTGAGACAAGAGCTATATTGATGCATGCTTGGTTATGGTTTAAAGTCATATCCAACAATTGCGACGACAACTTTTTACTGCCAACTGACTTTTTTAATGATTTCTGCTGGTGGTGTGCCTCCGGATTTTTTCAACGCAAAAAATGTGCCTTGGCTCAAAAAAGGTTGAAAAACACTGACCTACTGTATACCACGAAGCTAGGATGTTGTTTGGTTCAGATAGCCTAGCACAAATTTGCATCCTTGAATTTTTTCTGTATGTAGCCCTCCGTGTTAAGTTTAGACATCCCTCCTTCAAATTTATTTTCCAAAAGTGTGTGTGTCTATGTGTATAGGTCCAGCGGGTCAACCCGGAGTGACGTCATGGGCTAACGTTGCCTCTCAGCCGCCGAAAAAAATCTTTGAAGAAAAGGCAGTCAGCAGCAGCCAAGTTCCGGTTAGTGTAATTAATACTCTTTCCTCAATTAGCGATCAAAGGTGTTTATTTACTCAACCACAGAGAGTACTTGACATTTATTAGGAGGGGAGGCCTTTAGATTTAGTTGCTATTATGTTATATTTTAATCTCGACTGCACAGAGGCGTGTAGTCACGCGCTGCATTTCCTACACTACTTGGCTAAATTGTATTTGTCAAGAGTATTTTTAATGTAACATGCTTTTTACTTTTACATGAGTATTTTTGTGAAGAATAAACTGTACTTTTACTCTGTTACTTTGAGTTTAATTCAGCTACATTTATATATGCAGTACAGGCCAAAAGTTTGGACACACCTTCTCCTCATTCAATGCTTTTTCTTTATTTTCATGACTATTTACATTGTAGTTTGTCACTGAAGGCATCAAAACTATGAACGAACACATGTGCAGTTATGTACTTAACAAAAAAGGTGAAATAACTGAAAACATGTTTTATATTCTAGTTTCTTCAAAATAGCCGCCCTTTGCTCTGATTACTGCATTGCGCACTCTTGGCATTCTCTCAAAGAGCTTCAAGCACACCTGTGAAGTGAAAACCATTTCAGGTGACTACCTCTTGAAGCTCATCGAGAGAATGCCAAGAGTGTGCGAAAAAGTAATCAGAACAAAGGGTGACTATTTTGAAGAAACTAGAATATAAAACATGTTTTCAGTTATTTTCACCTTTAACTCCACATGTGTTCATTCATAGTTTTGATGCCTTCAGTGACAATCTACAATGTAAATAGTCATGAAGATAAAGAACACACATTGAATTAGGTGTGTCCAAATGTTGGCCTGTACTGTAGACAACCTATTGATTACTGCAAAGATAAATAGTTTGACTCGTGAGACAGACTTGAGTCACATGACTCTGTTTCACCGTAAGCACTGGTGACGATTGACTCCATTTCACCAATCAAACGGAGCCTGGCAGTCACATGACCGCACTCGAACTACACACTATAAAAAGTGACCTGACGTCAGACGAGGAAGCAAAACTCTTCAATATTTACTTACAAAATAGGAAAAAGAACATTTATATCACGTACTGTCATCTGTGTCAGCGGAAATGTTCACATTTCTGCCTCCAATAATTTCCCTTCCAGTGGAATTGTTCACATTTCTGCCTACAAGAATTTCACTTCCAACTCGAAAAAAACCCACGTTGCATGAAAGTTGAAAATGGTTTTTTTATGTTTTAGCTACGCATATGCTAACATTAGCCCTGTTATAATGATCATAATTAACTATGAAAAGTGTTTATTTTGTAGTACTGTACATGCTGTAGTAGTCTTTCTCACACAGGCACCCACTTATGCCAGTTGTAGTGCAAGTACTAGTAAAAAATAGCTACTAAATAAATCAGAAGTTAGTTGCCAGTTGCCCAGTACTTTAGCATTTTGTTCACTGAATACTTAATTTATTATTCGGATAACTACTTTTTCTTTTTAATTGAGTCATATTACTGTAAAGTAACATTGCTCTTACTTAACTACAATTTTGGCTACTCGACACACCTGTAATGCTGCATACAGCAACACTTCCTCTCTGGTCTTCACCGTAAACATCAGCTTTACAGATGCCACGTTTGCTGTGCAAGTGCAGCCTGTTGCAGTAATGGTGTTTGTCATGAACTTATTATTATTATTCTAGACAAAAGTATTGGGACACTTAGGACTACCACTTGACAAAAGTATTGGGACACTTACACTGGCCAAAAGTATTGGGACGCTTACACTGGACAAAAGTATTGGGACACTTAGGACTACAACTGGACAAAAGTATTGGGACACTTAGGACTACCACTGGACAAAAGTATTGGGACACCTACACTGGCCAAAAGTATTGGGACACTTAGGACTACAACTTGACAAAAGTATTGGGACACTTAGGACTACCACTGGACAAAAGTATTGGGACACCTACACTGGCCAAAAGTATGGGGACACTTAGGACTACAACTTGACAAAAGTATTGGGACACTTAGGACTAAAACTGGACAAAAGTATTGGGACACTAACGACGCAAACTGGACAAAAATATTGGGACACTTGGAACTAAAACTGCACAAAAGTATTGGGACACTTAGGATCAAAACTGGACAAAAGTATTGGGACACTTAGGACTACAACTTGACAAAAGCATGGGGACACTTAGGACTAAAACTGGACAAAAATATTGGGACACTTGGAACTAAAACTGCACAAAAGTATTGGGACACTTAGGATCAAAACTTGACAAAAGTATTGGGACACTTAGAACTACAACTTGACAAAAGTATTGGGACACTTCGGATTACCACTGGACAAAAGTATTGGGACACTTAGCACTACAACTGGACAAAAGTATTGGGACACTTACGACGAAAACTGGACAAAAGTATTGGGACACTTCGCACTAAAAGTAGACTAAATTATTGGGACACTTAGGACTACCACTGGACAAAAGTATTAGGACACTTACACTGGACAAAAGTATTGGGACACTTGGGACGAAAACTGGACAAAAGCTTTGGGACACTTAGGACTAGTTATTCTTATTATTATGAGTCTTTTTTGTTTCTCTACGACAGGGGTCGGGAACCTTTTAGACTGAGAGAGACATGGAAGCCAAATATTTTGAAATGTATTTCCGTGAGAGCCATATAATATTTTTTAACACTGAATACAACTAAATGCGTGCATTTTTAAGTAAAACCAACATTAGAGTACAACACGTCTGTTATTCTTTTTGATAACATTTTTATTCTGAATCTAACTAATAATGAATAAAATGCTTCTTACCAATAATGCGACTTCTTGAACAGGTGCGGTAGAAAACGGATGGATGGATTAAAATGCATGAGAATGTTTTATATTTTGAACGTTATTTTTAACACTGATTACCAGTGGAATTATTCATTACTTGTTGTGTTAAGCAATGTCAGCTAAAATTAATCTAAGAGCCAGGTGCAGTCACCAAAAGAGCCACATCTGGCTCGAGAGCCATAGGTTCCCTACCCCTGCTCTATGGGAACATATGTTTAAGTCTGGTCTGCTTGATATGTCGTCAGACGGAGGACACGTGCACACAGCAAGAGGAGGGAATGTCAGGGAAGAAAAAGCGAAAGAAAAAGAAGAAGAAATCAAAAGACACAGACGGAGGCACCGAAGCTGAGCCGGAAGATTTACCAGTTCCCCAGGAGCCTCCCAGGTTTGAGGTAAATGCGTCCCTAAATGCTGACTTGTGGTGCAACCGTACAACAGCCTCATGTTTCAGTACGTAAGTACCTCGGTACAGGAAGGGAACAAAATACCAAGGCATTAAACTTATCTTTTGAACTTAAATGATTTTTCAAATCGATCATAAATAACTGCCAACTTCTGGCAGATAATTCTTCACTAAATACCTTCAACCTCAAAAAAAGAAGTACATCGATGTAGAATTAGTGGTGGGCATCTTTGGGCGCCGCACGATTCCATTACAATCCATAATAACGAGATGTAAAAGAGAAGTGAGCACTGTAGCAGCCTGCTAAGCAGAGTGTCTACATGTCGAGCAGAAATGCTTGTTTTGTCTTCGTGCCTTCTTATACTATGAATGCCTAGTAGACGCTTTCCCCCTACATCTTCTGTCTTTTAAGCGTGGAGCTCAAAGAGGTGTGTGTCATCTACTTTATTCATATCTATGTCTTACAACGTTGTCGCACTGTGTGGATACTATTCACTCTCTTGACTTATCAATATATTTGCTCATTTCCTCCTCTTTGCTGAAGTGTACGAAGCATTTATTCTTTTGTCGTTTCACTATTGATTGATTGATTGAAACTTTTATTAGTAGATTGCACAGTGAAGTACATATTCCGTACAATTGACCACTAAATGGTAACACCCCAATACGTTTTTCAACTTGTTTAAGTCGGGGTCCGCTTAAATTGATTCATGATACAGATTAGGGATGTCCCGATCCAGGTTTTTGCACTTCCGATCCGATACCGATATTGTTTTTGCACTTCCGATCCGATACCGATACTGACCGATACCGATACTGGCCTATCCGAGCATGTATTAAAGTTTAAAGTTATTTAGCCTACTTAGTTGTCAGAATCATGTTGAAAAGGGTTTTAGTACTCTTGATAACAACTAGCCAGCTGAATTAGGGGAGTTTGAATAATACACAATGGTTGGTAACAAGAAACTGACCTGTTTATTCAAGGATAAACACAAAATAGACAAAATTATACATGGCAAACAGAAATGGCATTGCTGGGCGATATAGCCTTTGTTTAATATTGCGATATTTTAAGGCCATATTGCGATACACGATATATATCTCGATATTTTGCCTTAGCCTTGAATGAACACTTGATGCATATAATCACAGCAGTATGATGATTCTATGTGTTTTGATTGATTGATTGAGACTTTTATTAGTAGATTGTACAGTACAGTACATATTCCATACAATTGACCACTAAATGGTAACACCCGAATAAGTTTTTCAACTTGTTTAAGTCGGGGTCCACTTAAATTGATTCATGATACAGATATATACTATCAGATATATACTATCATCATAATACAGTCATCACACAAGATAATCACATTGAATTATTTACATTATTTATAATCCGGGGTGTGGATGGGGGCGCCGGATGTAAGTGTCAAAAAGACAGCCAAAAGAGTTTGATATGAGAATAAATCTAAAGTTAAAATATAGGGTAGAAATGCACCCATTTGCAGGAAATGTAGTCTTTATTTTCAAAATTTTCTTTCAAGGTTTGCATGTCTACATTAAAACATTCTTCTTCATACTGCATTAATATATGCTACTTTTAAACTTTCATGCAGAGAAGGAAATCACAACTAAAAAAATCACTATTTTTTTCATACGGTGTTGATGTGGACATTTTTGCCTCGGCATTTTGATGGTGTGGGCGTGTGGCTACGAATGGAGATAAGCGTCTCGACAGACGTTACAATATTTGAACAATGGTGACGAAAACTATTTTCTCTGTCGTGTCCGTGTGTCGAAAATTGTTATGCGCTTATTTTTTTATTTGATTTTGTGCGTGGCATAGATTTGCTATGCGCAGAGGACGCTTAAACAGTGCGCAATTACACAGGCGAGCACCTTAGAGGGAGCGTTGCTCGCACGGCTGCTCTAGCATCACAGCTAACGTTAGCCATGCTGCTACCTCTCTGCTCGGGGAGGACGTATACGTATGTGACGTATGACGTGACAGTATGTGACGTGTGTAAGAAGGTGCACTTGCTGTCTGTGAGAGGGAGACACAGGAAAGAGTGAGAAGAGCCTGTCGCATAATGCCAGCAGCTAAAAGCAACTGCGTGAGAATCCACAGACCTGTGGATGTGTTGAAGGTGTGCTGGAAAATGCGGAACGGAAATTACGGAGCAGCAGAAAAGTGGAATGTATTATTTAAATCGGTGCGTTGGAAAACACGGACCGGAGTTTTTTTTTAAACTGGATCTGGATCGGCATTTTCCCATGCCTTGCCGATACGCAATTTTTGGCAAATATCGGCAGGCGATCCGATCCAAATATCGGATCGGGACATCCCTAGAACAGTGTAGGTCTGACTTGGTACATATGTACAGCAAGTATGGGACACAGAGAGAGAGATCTGAAATTATAAGAAAAAGTGACTACATTTGATTGTTTACATTTGATTATTTACAATCCGATGAGGATGGGAGGGTGTTAGTTTAGGGTTGAAGTTGCCTGGAGGTGTTCTTTTAAGTTGCCTGGAGGTGTTCTTTTAGTGCGAGTTTGAAGGAGGATAGAGATGCCCTTTCTTTTACACCTGTTGGGAGTGCATTCCACATTGATGTGGCATAGAAAGAGAATGAGTTAAGACCTTTGTTAGATCGGAATCTGGGTTTAACATGGTTAGTGGAGCTCCCCCTGGTGTTGTGGTTATGGCGGTCATTTACGTTAAGGAAGTAGTTTGACATGTACTTCGGTATCAGGGAGGTGTAGCGGATTTTATAGACTAGGCTCAGTGCAAGTTGTTTTACTCTGTCCTCCACCCTGAGCCAGCCCACTTTGGAGAAGTGGGTAGGAGTGAGGTGTGATCTGGGGTGGAGGTCTAGAAGTAATCTGACTAGCTTGTTCTGAGATGTTTGGGGTCTAGATTTGAGGGTTTTGGAGGTGCTAGGGTACCAGGAGGTGCATGCGTAATCGAAAAAGGGTTGAACGAGAGTTCCCGCCAGAATCTTCATGGTGCTTTTGTTGACCAGAGAGGAGATTCTGTAGAGAAATCTCGTTCGTTGGTTGACCTTTTTGATTACCTTGCTTGCCATTTTATCACAGGAAAGATTAGCCTCTAGAATGGAACCTCGGTAGGTGACCTCATCTTTCCTGGTGATAACAATGTCACCCACTTTTATAGTGACGTCACTGACTTTCTTAAGGTTGATGTGGGACCCAAACAGGATGGATTCTGTTTTACCCAAGTGTATGGATAGCTTATTGTCAGCGAGCCAGGTGCAAATTCTACAGAGTTCAGCACTGAGGATTTTCTCCACCTGTGACTTGTCCTTGCCGAATACCAGCAGGGCCGAGTCATCCGCAAACAAAAACAATTCACAGTCGCATGCTGATGACATGTTGTTTATGTATACTAGGAACAGTAAAGGCCCTAATATACTGCCTTGGGGGACTCCACAGCTTACTGAGAGGGGGGGGGACACGGTGCCGTTCAACTCAACCACCTGTTTCCTCCCCTCCAAGTAAGATTGCATCCAGCTCGATGAGGTTTTATCAAATCTGATTGCTCGGATTCAAGCTAGCCGGTCTTCCTGTCTTTCACTTTAATGTATATACAGTAGGAAGGGGATTCATATGGCCCCATTAGTTGTGGTTTACCTGACACATGACACGTGTACTATCCACTTTAGACAGCGGTAGAGTGTTGAATATTTTTAAAATGTGTTTTGTGGAAATTCCAATTTTTTACCACAGAGTCAATTGCTATCTAGAGAGGCGCTTTTCATCATTTTCAGCAGACTGCATTGCAAAATGATTAACCCTCCCCACCTTCCGTTCATGCGTGATCCACCCAGGTTTTATTGATTGATTGATTGATTGAAACTTTTATTTGTAGATTGCACAGTACAGTACATATTCCGTACAATTGACCACTAAATGGTAGCACCCGAATACGTTTTTCAACTTGTTTAAGTCGGGGTCCACGTTAATCAATTCATGGTAAAGGTATGGGGCCATATGAATCCGTTCCCTACTGTACACGCACATACACAGAGTGCAACATGTACTGCGGTGTGGTTTAGATGGTAAATGGGGTCGTGCCAGCAACTCGAGGGTTCCAGGTTCGAGTTTCAGCTTCTGCCATCCTAGTTTCTACTGCTCCGAGTGCCACCCACACTGGTTTAAATGTAGCCTAAAACTGTAGATAATGGTTTCACAATGTAAAGCGCTTCGAGTCCCTAGAGAGAAAAAGCGCTATATAAATACCATTCAAGTCACATCTGCAAAACCAAAAAAAAGGGCTAATTGTCCAGTAAAGGGTGGATCAAACGGTTCAATATAGTACCGTGTACCGTTGCACCCCAAATTTAAAATTTATAATATAAACCTCTGGGTGCCAAAATTTTGACTTGTTTTTTCCTCTTTTCCAGGATGAAGAGGAGTTTCCAGGTTTGTGTCCAGGTCGGACTTGGACTGATAAAGTGGCATCCATCAAAAACACTGTAAGGTGATATACTAAACCAGGGGTGTTCAAAGAGCGGCCCACAGCTAGTTTTTTTACTGGCCCTCAACATGTTCTACAACTTTTTATTAATACATTATTATTAAGATATGTTAGAAAGCTAGTTTTTTTTATTGGCCCTCAACATGTTCTACAACTTTTTATTTATTCATTATTATTGAGGTATGTTAGAAATCTAGTTCTTACTGGCCCTCAACATGTTCTACAAAATGTATTAATTAATTATTATTGAGGTATGTTAGAAAGCTATTTTTGTATTGGCCCTCGACATGTTCTACAAATTGTATTAATTAATTATTATTGAGGTATGTTAGAAAACAATTTTTTTATTTGACCTCGACATGTTCTACAACTTTTAATTTATTCATTATTATTAAGATATGTTAGAAAGCTAGTTTTTACTGGCCCTCAACATGTCCTATAAATTGTATTAATTCATTATTATTGAGGTATGTTTGAAAACAATTTTTTTATTGGCCCTCGACATGTTCTGCAACTTTTATTTTAATTCAATATTATTAACGTATGTTGGAAAGCTAGTTTTTTATTGGCCCTCGACATGTTAAATAACTTTCATTAATTCATTATTATTGAGGTATGTTAGATATAGGGATGGCTACTGTTCATATTTGAACCAATACGGTACCAATTCCTGGTAACTTGGAGAATACGCAATGCTACCAATCTTTGGGACTTTTGTTTGTGTGTTGATAAAAATGTATAGTTTTTGGTAATAAAATATATTTTATTGGAACATTTAGAAATGAGCTGATTAGGATTACTGCTGTTTGGTTGTTATATCCTGCTTTTTTAAAACTTTTACTGAGTCTCATTTTCAAATACGACAATAAGTTGCAATTACAGTTGTAAGTCCAAGGACTTAGATGGCAGTAGTGTTTAGTTTATGGTGTGTTGTCTAGTCAATTCATTCTTTGCTAAATATAGTCTTTTGTTGCGCCGTAAAAAGTGTTAACACTGTAAGTGTTGTATTTTATTACGCACCAGCTGTTTAATTGTAACAGGCATCTTAGTAGTAGTTTTCTGTAACACATTTGTGGGTGTTACAATCACCATGTAAAATCGCTAATGCTAATTAGGAGCATGTCAATAGCAAAGCCAATGTACTGTATATTAGCGTCGAGCTAGCACATTTTTGGAAAAGTGGAGCCTTACTTAACTTGAGGTAGTTTGGCTGAGTCCGTCCTCAGTGCTGCTGGAGTGATCGCCAAGTGCAAATGTGACGTCTCGCGCAACCTAGGTACCGTAACCTAGGTACCGGATTTGGCACCGAACTCTGTACCCATCCCTAGTTAGACAATTATTTGATTTTTCACCTTTTTTTCCAATTAGTTTAGTATATACTGATGTATTTACATTGTTTTTTGCATGTTTAATGTACAAAATGTATTAAAGTTGCCCCTCGCATTATTTAATTTTTCATTATGTGGTCTTCAGTGAAAAAATTTTGCACCTCTACCAAATTATAATGTCATAAATTTGGGAAATAATGTACTCTGACTGTGCTTTTTTTGTTTTATTTAAGGAGGACCAGCACAACGAAACATCCCCTTTTGCCAAAACACAGGCCACAGAGGCAGCAAAGAAAGGACAGGTTTGGGTTTACTGTACCTTCTCCGAAATTGTATAAAGATGGTAGAAAACCCAAACAGCAACCATCTTCTACTTTTGGAAGTCTGTTTATATCCTTTCGTTAGAAAACTTGGCTAGGGTTTAACGAGGGATACTGTTAAAATTGAAACTATTGTATCCTTTCAATGAAGCACAGCACCCTCCAGTGCTGGCAGCACTCATGTAGCTTAGACCAGTGGTTCTCAAATGGGGGTACGCGTACCCCTGGGGGTACTTGAAGGTATGCCAAGGGGTACGTGAGATTTTTTTAAAATATTCTAAAAATAGCAACAATTCAAAAATCCTTTATAAATATATTTATTGAATAATACTTCAACAAAATATGAATGTAAGTTCATAAACTGAACATCAAATCAAGTAGGCTATTCCATTCATTACAATGCAACAATGCAGTATTCAGTGTTGGCAGCTACATTTTTTGTGGACATGTGCCATAAATATTGATGTTAAAGATTTATTTTTTTGTGAAGAAATGTTTAGAATTAAGTTCATGAATCCAGATGGATCTCTATTACAATCCCCAAAGAGGGCACTTTAAGTTGATGATTACTTCTATGTGTAGAAATCTTTATTTATAATTGAATCACTTGTTTATTTTTCAACAAGTTTTTAGTTATTTTTATATATTTTTTTCCAAATAGTTCAAGAAAGACCACTACAAATGAGCAATATTTTGCACTGTTATACAATTTACTAAATCAGAAACTGATGACATAGTGCTGTATTTTACTTCTTTATCTCTTTTTTTTCAACCAAAAATGCTTTGCTCTGATTTGATTTGAATTAAAAAAATGTTCACAGGGGGTACATCACTGAAAAAAGGTTGAGAACCACTGGCTTAGACTGTGACGCTCCCATTATATTGCTTCTCTCTTGTGTTGCCCGCTATTTAGACAATGTCTGTGTTGATTCATTTCCAGTGTCGAGTAGCTCTATCCTGCTATGCAAGCTGTATACTGATTACCGTATTTTTCGGAGTATAAGTCGCACCGGAGTATAAGTCGCACCTGCCGAAAATGCATAATAAAGAAGGAAAAAAACCATATAAGTCGCACTGGAGCCCGGCCAAACTATGAAAAAAAACTGCGACTTATAGTCTGAAAAATACGGTACTCGAAAGTGCAAACAAGTTGTCCTTTGAGAAAATACACTGTAGTTAAAATGTGAGGAATGAACTCACTTTCGGGGGCTACTGGACATCTTTTTTTACCCTTTGATATCCAGAGAGCTGAGAAGACCTCTGGGAAGAAGAGCAAAGCTCCGGTGCAGCTGGACATCGGCAACATGCTGTCCGTCCTGCAAAACAAGCAAAAATCTCCAAAGGCCAAGCAGAACGTCATCTCAGGTGCGAGCCACAATCCAGTTCACAAGTGCAGGCTCTCACAGTGAGTGTAAATGCTCCCCTCTAGTGGGTGGAGGACTTTCTGTCAGCCACAAGCAAGCAGCGCCCCCCAAGAAGGCACCCTGGGAGCAGGACAAAATAGCCCACAACCCACTGGACTCCACCAGCCCCTTAGTGAAGAAAGGCAAGCAGAGGGAGGTGCCCAGAGCCAAGAAACCTACTGCTCTTAAAAAGGTTCTTCCAGATCTGGGAATATCTCAAGATATATATATTTTTTAAATCTATATTGTTGCTCATTTCTGCGTCTTCATCTTCAGGTCATCCTCAAAGAAAGAGAGGAGAGGAAGCAGAGACGTTTACTGGAGGAGAGCGGTCTACTGCCTGAAAATGAGACCACGGTCATGCAGGACATTGCAGAGGAGGAACAGTGTGACACAAGTCTGAAAGGTTAGAGCGAGTGTAAGAAATCTGATCTAAGGATGGCCTTTCCAGTCAAAATTCCGCATAATCTTCAAAATGTTTTTTTTTTTATTAGAGGAGGACTTGGCTTCTGTTTTGGAAGGTAATGATGAGCTCCAAGTAAGCACAAATGAAACCGAGAGCGAGGAGGCTGCAGAGACAAACCAAGTGGAGGCTTACGAGGAGCAGAGCATTGAGAGCACTCCCCTCCCAACGCCTGATCGACCCAAAATCCACAGCAGGAAGTTCAGAGAGTGAGTCCAGATCTTGTCATTAAATCTCCGGTGTTACATCTTTGTGTTTTTTCCTTATGTTTTGACTGAGACGGTTTGCATCAGGTACTGCAGCCAGATGCTGAGCAAAGACGTTGACCAGTGCGTGACGTCGCTGCTGAGGGAGCTGGTTCGCTTCCAGGACCGCCTCTACCAGAAGGACCCCATGAAGGCCCGCATGAAGAGGCGCCTAGTCATGGGCCTCCGAGAGGTGCAGAAGCACCTCAAGCTTAGGAAAGTCAAGTGTGTCATCATCTCCCCCAACTGTGAGCGCGTCCAGGCTAAAGGTACTGCTGTCCTTCTCTGTGCTTTCTTGTTCTCAGTTTCTTAGTCCTACATGATCTTGTAGGTGTTTGGTCTTTTTTAGATGTTTTAGTTGCACCCATTAGTCAAACTCAAGGCCCAGGGGGCAGATCTGACCCGCCTCATTATTTTATATGGCCTGCAAAAGCCTGAAAATACTGTGCGTTAAAGTACTTCATCTTTCTTGCTAAACTTACTTGTTCTTTCAATTTTGACAGAATAATTGCATCTACTGTATGTAATTGCATGACATTTATTTAAAGGCCTACTGAAACCCACTACTACCGACCACGCAGTCTGATAGTTTATATATCAATGATGAAATCTTAACATTGCAACACATGCCAATACGGCCGGGTTAGCTTACTAAAGTGCAATTTTAAATTTTGCGCGAAATATCCTGCTGAAAACGTCTCTGTATGATGACGTCTGCGCGTGACGTCACGGGTTATAGAGGACATTTTGGGACAGCATGGTGGCCAGCTATTAAGTCGTCTGTTTTCATCGCAAAATTCCACAGTATTCTGGACATCTGTGTTGGTGAATCTTTATCTTGTTCAATGAACAATGGAGACAGCAAAGAAGAAAGCTGTAGGTGGGAAGCGGTGTATTGCGGCAGGTGTTGTGCTGGACAACGCACCCCCGCCGTAGAATGCACCCCTTGACTGGTGTGCCGGATAACACAGCCGGCGTTTCATTGTTTACATTCCCGGAAGATGACAGTCAAGCTTTACCATTGGCCTGTGGAGAACTGGGACAACAGAGACTCTTACCAGGAGGACTTTGAGTTGGGTACGCAGACACGGTACCGTGAGTACGCATGCAGCTGCGGCTTCCAAACATTTGATCGCTTGCCCATACGTGCGTGCCGCTATGTGCATGTCACGTACGTAACTTTGGGGACTTTGGGGAAATATATGTGCTGTATGAACTTTGGGGAGGTGAACGGTACTTTGGGCTGTGGGATTGAGTGTGTTGTGCAGGTGTTTGAGTTGTATTGGCGGGTTATATGGACGGGAGGGGGGAGGTGTTTGTTATGCGGGATTAATTTGTGGCATATTAAATATAAGCCTGGTTGTGTTGTGGCTAATAGAGTATATATATGTCTTGTGTTTATTTACTGTTTTAGTCATTCCCAGCTGAATATCAGGTCCCACCCGCCTCTCACAGCATCTTCCCTATCTGAATCGCTCTCACTGCCCTCTAGTCCTTCACTCTCACTTTCCTCATCCACGAATCTTTCATCCTCGCTCAAATTAATGGGGAAATTGTCGCTTTCTCGGTCCGAATCGCTCTCGCTGCTGGTGGCCATGATTGTAAACAATGTGCGGATGTGAGGAGCTCCACAACCTGTGACGTCACGCTACTCGTCTGCTACTTCCGGTACAGGCAAGGCTTTTTTTATCAGCGACCAAAAGTTGCGAACTTTATCGTCGATGTTCTCTACTAAATCCTTTCAGCAAAAATATGGCAATATCGCGAAATGATCAAGTACGACACATAGAATGGACCTGCTATCCCCGTTTAAATAAGAAAATCGCATTTCAGTAGGCCTTTAAACATTTGTTCATTGGGTTTTTAGCCACATAATTGATAGGAACAGTCAAACACATCAGATGCTACTCTTGCCCCACCCGCAAAAAGTAGAAAAAACCCACAAAAAAACCCATCATGATAATGATAATAATAAATACAGGTACATTAAGAAAAAAACACAGATAGATATCAACATAAAAGCACAGACATCTGCATTCCTGAATGGCCCAAGAGCGATACAACAACCAACAAGCATACAAAAAGCTCATTAACAACCCACATTTAAATTGTTTTAATCGGGGTTAATTTGGAGATCAGTCTCTCCTACATATTTCAGAAAAGCGCCCCAAAGTTCTTGAAACTTTGCAGAACAACCATTCACTGTCAGCCTGTTTTTTCCAGTTTGAGAAAAAAAAAAAGAACATCTTCAATCCAGCAGGTGTGGCAAGGAGGCGATGTTGCCTTCTAATACCATAAGGAAGGAGTCTTTTAGCCAACAAAGTAGTTTATGCTACAAAATTCCTTTTATATTTGCTAAGGGTAGATAAATGATGTGCTACCACAAATACCGTATTTTTCGGACTACAAGTCGCAGTTTTTTTCATAGTTTGGCCGGGGCTGCAACTTATACTCAGGAGCGACTTATGTGTGAAATTATTAACACATTACCGTAAAATATCAAATAATATTATTTAGCTCATTCACGGAAGAGACTAGACGTATAAGATTTTATGGGATTTAGCGATTAGGAGTGACAGATTGTTTGGTAAACGTATAGCATGTTCTATATTATAGTTATTTGAATGACTCTTACCATAATATGTTACGTTAACATACCAGGCACGTTCTCAGTTGGTTATTCATGCCTCATATAACGTACACTTATTCAGCCTGTTGTTCACTATTCTTTATTTATTTTAAATTGTCTTTCAAATATTCTTGGTGTTGGGTTTTATCAAATAAATTTCCCCCAAAAATGCGACTTATACTCTAGTGCGACCTATATATGTTTTTTTCCTTCTTTATTATGCATTTTCGGCCGGTGCGACTTATACTCCGGAGCGATTTATACTCCCAAAAATACGGTAGTCCACTTCGAAGATTCAGGTCAATCCTTTTGCCAGTGACCACAGACAAAGTCTTAAAAATGTCCGTCCAATAGCTATTCAGGGATGGGCAGCTGCAGACTGTTAACACAGATCACAGGATTCAGATATTCCGTCATACATCTTAGCTGGTCGACCCTCTGTATAATAAGTATGATGTATTAGCTTGCATTGGATGAGGCTGAAAATAGAAGACCTATGAAATCTACTTTAAAATCTACGTCCAGCTATCTTCAGATAGGGTCGCTCCTAAATCCTCCTCCTAAAGTGACATAACTGGATTTAGAGACTCAGGACGTTAAATAAAAATGTGGTTATAAATACGTGTAATTGATCCTTTTAACGTTGGAAACAGTGTCAGAAACACCTGAAACTGTGTCAGTCGGCAAATTTGGAAACCTAAGGAAAGTACTACGAACAAAACTGTGGATCTGTACATACCTAAAAAAAAAAGCTCAGAGAGTGAAAATGTATCACAAAGTTGCTGGAAAAAGGCAAAAGTGTTGTCAACGTATAAATCTTTAATGTCGTTTATCCTCAGACTTAATCTTAAAAAGGCACTATGGTTAGCAGTGATGGGTGCAAGACTAGAAATAATCTGCAAGCCAAAATAGCGCTTAAACTGAACACAAATCCTAAATGAGGTTTTTACGATTGGATTTTTCGCAAAAGCGAATGCTGATGAGTGAATGGGAGAGTGAACCAGAGATTCTGGTTTAGTTTAGTATTTTTAACTGTAATATTATCTGATCATGAAAAAACATTGTTTTAACATATTTTCCAAAATGTTTTTGTTAAAATAGATACTTAAATATCTGCTAATTTCAAAACAAATTATCCATCAGTTTAAACGTTAAAAAAATAAAATCCAGTACATAGGCAATTAATATACCATTAATGCCATTTTTGGTTGATTGATTGAAACTTTTATTAGTAGATTGCACAGTACAGTAACGTATTTTTCGGAGTATAAGTCGCACCGGAGTATAAGTCGCACCTGCCGAAAATGCATAATAAAGAAGGAAAAAAACATATATAAGTTGCACTGGAGCCCGGCCAAACTATGAAAAAAACTGCGACTTATAGTCCGAAAAATATGGTACATATTCCGTACAATTGACCACTAAATGGTAACACCCGAATAAGTTTTTCAACTTGTTTAAGTAGGGGTCCATGTTAATCAATTCATGAGGGAATTATACATTAAAATTCATACATATTCATTGTTACAAGTGGCCCTAATAGGGCAGCTATACCTGCGACATCGCCCTTCAATGAAAGTTTTGACACCTGCGCTAGTCTTTCTGGATGTCTTCTTCCAGTTTGCCAGCAGAGGGCGACCCTTAACATGTATATCAGGGTGTCCCAAAGTGTGATCCGATACGGTGCACTTCAACTACAACCACAATGATAAACATATTGTTAAATTAATACCTGTCTCTTCTTTTCCATGCATGATTGACCATTCCAGGAGGTCTGGATGAGGCTCTTCACAACATCATCGACACTTGTCGGGACCAAGAGGTGCCCTTCATCTTTGCCCTCTCCCGCAAAGCATTAGGGCGCTGCGTCAACAAGATGGTGCCCGTCAGTCTGGTGGGCGTCTTCAACTATGACGGCGCACAGGTTGGTGTAACGCTCAAAGTAGCAGGAAAGTCCTACTACGGTTTGTTTGATGGTGATGGCTTCTGTCCGACAGGATTATTACCACAAGATGATAGAGTTGTCGTCCGAAGCCAGGCGGGCATACGAGGTAATGCTGTCGAGTGTGGAGCAGCATGGTCATGGCGATCAGGACTCCGACCTTGAGGACCAGAGCACAACCAAGCTCAGTGAGGCGGAGCAGTCGGAGCCGGAATCAGAGGAGCCGGGATACAGTAAGTTCTGAGGAATTTCCGATTAACTGCAGTCTCTTATTGTGTCTCGGTGTGTGTTGTAATGCAGTAACAACAGAGTATAATTACTGCTTGTAAAAAAACAGTTGCATTCACAGCTGTGGCTGTAGGCAACCTCCTGGTGTAGTTATTATTCATTAACTTCACAAGGTGGCAGTATCTGCATTTTAAGTACCATGCGTGGTCAGAAACCAGCATCTTTACCTACTTCTGCATGCATTTGAAAATGTTGGTTTCCCTAATTAACTGTGGCTGCAATAAACTCATCAGCGCTAATAATGCTGGCCTTGCTGCTATTACACTAGGGCAGGGCTATGCAACTGCCAGCCCGCGGGCCACATCCGGCCCGCCAAAGCTTTTCATTTGGCCTGCCGAACATCACCCAAATGGGATTGATGAAACTATTTCAAACAAGGGTTGCTCATGTATGCAGTACTCCCACCGCCCCGCAGGGGCCAACAGCGAGACATAATTGTCACAATGAAGCAGCAGTGAGGTGAGTAGGAAAAGCTCCATTCTAACCAAACATGGCACTATCAACACTGAAAAAAGAAAATTAGATCTTGAAAATCAGACTTTCAACAGCAAATGGACAGCAAAATATGGATTTATTGAGAATACAGCGGGGAAACCGATGTCTACTTTCTCATGAGGTAAACGCAGTCTCCAAATAATATAACCTGCGGAGTAGGGCTGTGCGATATATCGATATATCGCGGGTTTGTCTCAGTCATTTTCTATATCGCACAATCGTGATATTCGAGTTAGGGCTGGGTGATATGGCCTTTTTTTAATATCTTGATATTTTTAGGCCATATCACGATATATATCTCGATATTTTGCCTTAGCCTTGAATGAACACTTAATACATATAATCACACCAGTATGATGATTCTATGTGTCTACATTGAAACATTATTGTTCATACTGCATTAATATATGCTCATTTTAAACTTTCAGGCAGAGAGGGAAATCACAACTAAGTCAATTTACCAAAAGTGTATTTATTAAACAGTTATTAAGCAGTGGCACATACATTCATGTCATTTCAAAACAGAAAGTGCAAGATTGTCAGACATTTTAAAACAAGCTACTAGTACACTTTTGTGCATGATGTCACTAAGATGACATATCAAAACAACACTAAATTAAAGTGCACTTTTTGTACAGAACGCCACTACAATAGTTAAAAAAAAAAAAGATGTCACACAAGATATTTCAATAAGTGTCAAATAAAAATTAGCTGCATAATAGGAAATCAAATAGTGTTCGTCCTTCGCTGTGTTGTAGGTTCCTGCGGACATTATCTCCTTTTGTTGTCGACTCTTTTTTTCATACGGTGTTGATCTGGAAATGTTTGCCTCGGCATTTTGGGATGGTGTGGGCGTGTGGCACCGAATGGAGATGTTGACATGCGGAGTAAGCACTCTTCATTCTCTAGCAGGTGACTTTTCAAATTATGCTACATATTAGCAGTAATGCTACTTTTTGTAGAAACGCTTTTGCCCCACACTTGACAAATTACGGTTGTCTGTTCGACATATTCCCACTTGAAGCCAAACCACCGATAGACGATGGACCCTGTGCTGTTTTTCTTGGGAATTAATTCTTCCTTCATTTGTTACCAGATTCACACCTTCTTTCTCTCGTATTACCACTCGCACCACAGCTAACGCTACCCATGCCGCTACCTCTCTGCTCCGCGAGGGCGTATACGTATGTGACGTATGACGTGACAGTATGTGACGTATGTAGAAGTTGCGCTTGCTGTCTGTCTGTGAGAAGGAGCGACAAGACAGAGTGGGAAGAGCCTGTAGTGTAATGCCAGCAGCTAAAAGCTACTGCGTGAGAACGTATACTCGAATATCACGATATAGTCATTTTCTATATCGCACAGAGACAAACCCGCGATATATCGCGTATATCGATATATCGCCCAGCCCTAATTCGAGTATACGTTCTCACGCAGTTGCTTTTAGCTGCGGGCATTACACTACAGGCTCTTCTCACTCTTTATCTGTCCTTCTCACAGAGACATAAAACAAGCGCACCTTCTTACATACGTCACATACGTTTACGCCCTCGCGGAGCAGAGAGGTAGCGGCATGGGTAACGTTAGCTGTGGTGCGAGTGGTAATACAAGAGAAAGAGGGTGCGAATCTGGTAACAAATGAAGGAAGAATTCATTCCCAAGAAAAACAGCACGGGGTCCATCGTCTGGCGGTGGTTTGGCTTCAAGTGGGAATATGTCGAACAGACAACCGTAATTTGTCAAGTGTGGGGCAAAAGCGTTGCTACAAAAAGTAGCATTACTGCTAATTTGTAGTATCATTTGAAAAGTCACCCGCTAGAGAATGAAGAGTGCTTACTCCGCATGTCAACATCTCCGTTCGGTGCCACACCAACAAAATGCCTAGGCAACCATTTCCACATCAACACCGTATGGAAAAAAAAAAGAGTCTAAAACAGAAGGAGATAACGTCCGCAGGAACCTACCACATAGCGAAGGACATCACTATTTAATTTCCTATTATGCAGCTCATTTTTATTTGACATTTGATGAAATATCTTGTGTGACATCATGCACAAAAGTGCACTTTAATTTAGTGTTGTTTTGATATGTCATCTTAGTGACATCATGCACAAAAGTGCACTAATAGCTTGTTTTAAAATGTCTCTGACAATCTTGCACTTTCTGTTTGGAAATGACATGGATGTTTGTGCCACTGCTTAATAACTGTTTAATAAATACACTTTTGGTCAATTGACTTAGTTGTGATTTCCCTCTCTACATGAAAGTTTAAAATGAGCATATATTAATGCAGTACACATACACATAGAATCATCATACTGGTGTGATTATATGTATCAAGTGTTCATTCAAGGCTAAGGCAAAATATCGAGATATATATCGTGTATCGTGACATGGCCTAAAAATATCGAGATATTAAAAAAAGGCCATATCGCCCAGTCCTAGTTCGGATACACGCAAAAAGAAATGAGAAACTTTGCAAGTCAACTACGAGCGAAACCGGACTATCTTGTCTCGGTCTTGCTCTTCACCGCAGAGGGAAACTATACCTTCTATAGCTGTAGATTCTTGCAAAAAAGACAAAAAACATTCACTGATGCAGACATGATAAAGGACTGCATCCTGGCCGCTGTGGGTGAGGTGGTATCTGATGAACAAATTAAAAAAACAGCCTGCCATGTTCACCTTTTGTAAATGAATTCACTTCACTTTTTTGAGGACATTTAGATGTTAACTGGCTGTAAAGCTTTGCACAAGTAAACACGCTGCTGGACTGCTTGTATCGGAGGTTTTGATGCTAGCCGATATCCAATACTTGTTTTTTTGCTGATATCGGACCAATACCAAATTGGATCGGGACATCTCTATTAGGGATGTCCCGATCCAGGTTTTTGCACTTCCGATCCGATACCGATATTGTTTTTGCACTTCCGATCCGATACTGACCGATACCGATACCGACCGATACTGGCCTATCCGAGTATGTATTAAAGTTTAAAGTTATTTAGCATACTTAGTTGTCAGAATCATGTTGAAAAGGGTTTTAGTACTCTTGATAACAACTAGCCAGCTGAATTAGGTGAGTTTGAATAATACACAATGGTTGGTAACAAGAAACTGACCTGTTTATTCAAGGATAAACACAAAATAGACAAAATTATACATGACAAACAGAAATGGCATCATTGAACTAGGGCTGGGCGATATGGCCTTTTTTTAATATTGCGATATTTTAAGGCCATATTGCGATACACGATATATATCTCGATATTTTGCCTTAGCCTTGAATGAACACTTGATGCATATAATCACAGCAGTATGATGATTCTATGTGTCTACATTAAAACATTCTTCTTCATACTGCATTAATATATGCTACTTTTAAACTTTCATGCAGAGAGGGAAATCACAACTAAAAAAAAATCACTATTTTTTTCATACGGTGTTGATGTGGAAATGTTTGCCTCGACAGACGTTACAATATTTGAACAATGATGACGAAAACTGTTTTCTCTGTCGTGTCCGTGTGTCGAAAATTGTCATGCGCTTATTTTTTTATTTGATTTTGTGCGTGGCATAGATTTGCTGTGCGCAGAGGACGCTTGAGCAGACGCGCACCTTAGCAGCTGCGCTAGCATCACAGCTAACGTTAGCCATGCTGCTACCTCGCTCTCTGCTGGAAGAGGGCGTATACGTATGTGACGTATGACGTGACAGTATGTGACGTGTGTAAGAAGGTGCGCTCGCTGTCTGTGAGAGGGAGACACAGGAAAGAGTGAGAAGAGCCTGTCGTGTAATGCCAGCAGCTAAAAGCAACTGCGTGAGAATCCACAGACCTGTGGATGTGTTGAAGGTGTGCTGGAAAATGCGGAACGGAAATTAGGGAGCAGCAGAAAAGTGGAATGTATTATTTAAATCGGTGCGTTGGAAAACACAGACCGGAGTTTTTTTTAATCTGGATCGGCATTTTCCCATGCCTTGCCGATACGCATTTTTTTGCAAATATTGGCGGCCGATCCGATCCAAATATCGGATCGGGACATCCCTAATCTCTATATTCAACATTGGTTCTGTCGCTGCTGTGCTGTGCAATAGAAGGCTAGTTTAGGTAGTTAAGCTAGTTTAGGTCAAAAATGAAAATGCCCCGGCTATAATTACAGCGTTAAAGCATGTATGTTTTTTGCAGGACAATTGTGGAGGAAACTGTTGGAGAAGGATTGCAACTTTGAGTCGTTGAACTTCCACACGTGGGCTCGCTTCGCCGAGTGTACCGAGCACACTGATGAAGACGAGAAGAGCTGACAGCGGCGAATGTGCGGTGAGGTCCCTCAGGTTAAATGTTATCAAACATTTACTGTAGATCAAACGATATGCAAACTTTCAGGGATGACCACTTTTGGATTTTAAGGATGTCCAACTTTTGACATTTGACCCCCGGAGGTCTCATTGCTACATTTTTGCAGCACATTTTCAACTACATCTTTCACTGCTAATCAGCTCGATGAAGAAGATCTATCTTTAGAAGAGACTTTCACTTTAACTTCATAGAACCAAACCAGTCACTCACAGTAATCCCATTAATATGAATTTCCTTGTTTGCTTTTGGTTGACTCCAGAAGACAAAATCGAATATTTCTGTTTGAGCTTTAAGAAATTGTGATGGATGTTTTAATGATTCGACAACAAGAAGTAAGCTGTGAAAGTACCATCAGACTGGATCTATAGTAGTTTAGTTTTAATAAAATGTATTGTATTTATGATCATTGGGAAATCATAGTAGCTTAAATACAATCAGGTGTTAAAAAAGGTAAAATCATTAAATATAGATTGCATCAGTGATTACATATTTCATTGAGAGTTTGGAATACAGGTGATTTTTTTGTTTGTTTTTCAAGAAAAGTTATGAAAGAATTGTTTTTATGAAATTGTTTTGAAATATCTCATTGCAAACATTTAAAATGTTATAATGTATTTGTGTGGTAAAGATCAAAATATGTTTATTTTCTCAGCGTGTTTGTGATGAGCGCAGTTTAGAATGTCTAACTCTTTTGTCGAATGAACTAAGTAGGGACTGAAAAAGAAACAGTCTGGTGTCGTGTTTATTTAAAGTCTAGTTTACCGCCTGTGTTTACGTTTTTCATTTAATCTGCACAAATTGCAAAGACTAAAAAAAATAAGAAGAGAAAATTGGTCATTTCTTTGTGTCTGACAAATATTAACTATTAAGGTTCCACACACATCCTACACCACAAGAACCAACCTATTGGTGAATAAATACAATCCAAAATATATAATTATATTTGTGAAAGTAGAATTGACTTGATATTCAGTTTGAGCCATCTGTCAAACACATTCACGAAAATTGAAAATGTGTCACGTGACTTCGTTTTATTGGAAACAAAGTCGAACACCAGTGCAGAAACATCTTCCTTCTTGTTAATTGCCAGTATGGTTGTCATTTCCAGGCACTTTGCATTCCAGGAATGTATTTACCTCAAATCTGTGTGGTTTCCACCGCCCCTTAAAAGTCCCTGGGAATTTTGCATGTACTTTTGCAGGTTCGTCTCCATCAAACGAGTTCCGCTCCTCCTGCAATAATGAGACTACTACGCCACTGAGTTATCACTCTTCATTTTATTGTAAAAGTTCCCTTCACATGTTCCCTAGTCGCTTGGTTTAAACTGTTGATTTTTCCACTTCTCACTGGAGTTTTACGATGTCTAATTCCATATTTCTTTTCACTTCCTTTTGCACTATGCCACCAGAGAGGTCTGCCTCACACTTTGGAGAAATAAAGTTAACTCAAACCTGGGGCTGTCAAAGTTAACGCGATGATAACGAGTTAACGAAAGTTTACCTTTTAACGTGCGTCTTTTTTTCTTTCTTTAGTTTATTTCGAACATGAACACACTTACATCATAATACATCACACAATTTCATATCATTTCATTTGACATCATGCCTGAAAAGGAGTAGGAAAAAGCAAAGCTTATTTAATCCTACCCCTTTCCCACTTCAAAGCGTTTACAAATATATAGAATCATTTACTGACCTTTTTATATAATAAAATAACATCTATGAATTAGTATACAACAGTTTTGTAATATGTAATTAATTAATTAATTCAGTCATTATTAACATACTGAGATGAAGAATATCTTATTTTCAATAAGGTTGAAAGTATTATAATTATTCTTCTTTGTACTCTGTAAGCACTATTATTTTGAACAACCTCTTAAACTGGATCATATCAGTACAATTTTTAACTTCTTTACTTAATCCATTCCATAATTTAATTCCACATACTGATATGCTAAAAGTTCTAAGTGTTGTACGTGCATATAAATGTTTTAAATAATTTTTTCCTCTAAGGTTATATTTCTCCTCTTAGTTGAGAAGAATTGTTGTACATTCTTTGGTAGCAGGTTATAGTTTGCTTTGTACATCATTTTAGTTGTTTGCAATTTTACCAAATCACCGAACTTTAATATTTTTGACTTAATAAATAAAGGGTTTGTGTGTTCTCTATATCCAACATTATGTATTATTCTAACTAATCTTTTTTGTAACACGGTTAGCGAATGTAGCGCACATTTGTAGTTATTTCCCCATATTTCTGCACAATAACTCAGATATGGTAACACTAGCGAGCAGTAGAGAATATGTAGTCATTTTTGGCCCAGGACATATTTTGCTTTATTCATTATTGAAATGTTTTTTGCCACCTTATGTTGTATGTTTTGTATATGAGATTTCCAGTTCATTTGATCATCTATTAATACTCCCAAAAATCTAGTTTCTTTTACCCTTTCTATGTCTACTCAGTCTATTTGTATTTGTGTCCTCAGTCTATATCAGGTTTTTTTTTAAACTTGTTGACCTCGGGGCCCAACTTTTCCACAACAGAGGGGACAAGGGCCCACTCAAATATTACTTCTGAATTAGAAATATTACTCTTGATTTTCTTTGTATTCAATAATTATGTCTATATTATATCTATTTTTTCATACATAAAGCTTAGGTTTAGGTCAGGTTTATTAGAAAAATAAGTAAGAAACATAGACCTATGTTTTGCTAAAATAAATGAATTATGAATGCATTTCTTAAAACCTCTAATGGCTTAGTGACCACATGCGTGGACAGCACCTTTTAGCTCTTACTTCCAAAATTGTGTACATTACTGAATTGGGGTCTTATGGCCGCTTATGTGGACACTTATACTCTTCTGACACCACCAGATGGCAGTATAACATACAATGGAATTTGGAAAAAATAAGAATTAGCATGTCACTAAACATGAAGTACACGTTTGTGTACTTATGGACTAAGTACATCATATAAAAAGATGATTCTTAGTTTTTATTCTAATTAGGGTCCAATAAGTCCAAATGGCAAAGAGAAATAAAAAAAGCACATAAACAAACAGCTTGGGCTTTAAGAGGTTAACTAAACTGTCTCTAAAATTAAAGTGCAAATGAAAATACAGCTTCACCACTTTAGTCATAATTTTTGCTCTTAAGAAACTTCTCATTGACTTTAGCTCCAGACTTCCTCTGTTTGTTTGATATTGTCATTACTGCCACAAGTGGTGGAAAAGTGTATTACAGCTGAGTACCGCTGCGGCCTATACAAACCACAGCTGATAAAACACATATTTTGGGGGTGCTCGCGGCACAACATTGTTAAGAAACATTGGTCTATACTGGAGTGGTGGTAAAACACATATTATATATTATTAAAAAAAAATAAAAAATTCAAACCTTGTATTTTCCTTCTTTACTTTCTTATTTTTCGATTAAATGTATTAGTTTTTTTTGTAGTTTGACAGGGGAAAAAAATAGTATCCACTATTGCAACACATATTATATTATCTAACTTTTTTGGTCGAAATCCAAAGAAATACTTAAATATCTGCTTAACCTATGATTTCGAAGCAAGTTATCCATCAAATTGTACACCTAAAAAATGCCTTATAATACAAAAAAATGTAATCACTTATATTTTCCTTCTTTACTTTCTTATTTTCTTACTAAAGGTATTTGGGTTTTTTTTCTAGTATGACAGGGAAAAAAATAGTGTCCAATATTGCAACAAATATTATATTATCCAACTTTTTTGGTCAAAATCCCAAAAAAAACTTAAATATCTGCTTAACTTATGATTTCGAAGCAAGTTATTCATCAAATTGTACACCTAAAAAATTACCTTATATTATAAAAAAATGAAAAACCTTGTATTTTCTTTCTTTACTTTCTTATTTTCCGATTAAATGTATTAGTTTTTTTTTCTAGTTTGACAGGAAAAAAATAGTGTCCAATATTTTTTTACACAATGTTTACTGGTTATTGCGTCCCAGTCAATTTGGCACGCCCCCAAACACAAGCACGCAAATGACGCATACGCCAGAGCCCAGACTGGCAGAGAAACAATTGACAGGGTGAGAATCAGTGGGCTAAAGTTAATACATTTGAAATTGACATCTATTTCATAATGGGGGAAAGAGAGAGCACGATGAAAAATGTATTGCGTCTGTGTGAACATGTTTGTGTCCATTTTGTGTTGAACTGTTAAAATAAACTTTTTTTTAAATTAAACAAATATTTACATAAATCGAATTGTCCCATGTTGGGTGTCTATTTTAAAAAGGTACACTTAAGAAAGATAAACAACTTCTATTGCGTGATTAGTTATGAGGTAACTATGGACCAGTGTTTTTCAACCACTGTGCCGCGGCACACTAGTGTACCGTGAGATACAGTCCGGTGCGCCGTGGGAGATTATGTAATTTCACCTATTTGGGTTAAAAATATTTTTTGCAAACCAGTAATTATAGTCTGCAAATTATGTGTTGTTGAGTGGTCGGTGCCGTCTAGAGCTCGGTAGAGTAACCGTGTAATACTCTTCCATATCAGTAGGTGGCAGCCGGTAGCTAATTGCTTTGTAGATGTCGGAAACAGCGGGAGGCAGGGTGCAGGTAAAAAGGTAACTAAGGCTTAAACCAAAAATAAACAAAAGGTGAGTGCTGCTAAGAAAAGGCATTGAAGCTTAGGGTAGGCTATGCCGAACAAAACTAAGACTCAAATGTCTACAAAGTAAACAAAAACAGAATGCTGGACGACAGCAAAGACTTACTGTGGAGCAAAGATGGCGTCCACAATGTACATCCAAACATGACATGACAACAATGTCCCCACAAAGAAGGATAAAAACAACTAAAATATTTTGGATTGCTAAAACAAAGTAGATGCGGGAAATATCGCTCAAAGGAAGACATGAAACTGCTACAGGAAAATACCAAAAAAAGAGAAAAAGACACCAAAATAGGAGCGCAAGACAAGAACTAAAACACTACACAGGAAAACAGAAAACAACTCAAAATAAGTCAGGGGGTGATGTGACAGGTGGTGACAGTACACCTACTTTGAGACAAGAGCTATAGTGATGCATGCTTGGTTATGGTTCAAAGTCATATCCAACAACTGCGACAACGACTTTTTACTGTCAACTGAGTTTTGTTTTTTAATGATTTCTGCTGGTGGTGTGCCTTCAGATTTTTTCAACGCAAAAAATGTGCCTTGGCTCAAAAAATGTTGATAAACACTGCCATGGACAATACGATTAATTGCAATTAGATAGTTTATTTGTTTGTCAGCCCAACTAAAAACTAAATAAAAAGAAAATAAGCTATGTTCCTAGGTGTAGGGGGCCTACATATTACGCCGCGTACGTACTCTTCGGCCGTGCGCATGTAACTAGTTATTTTTCTTTAAATAACCCTTAAAGGGGAACTGCACTTTTTTAGGAATTTTGCCTATCGTTCACAATACTTATGAGAGACAAGAAAAAAGTTTTTTGTTTTTTTTGCTTTCTAGCATTTTAAAAAATCGGCTCGTTTTAGGTGGCTGGTATTGCAGCTTATGGGAGCATCCATCTCCATCCATCCATCTTCTTCCGCTTATCCGAGGTCGGGTCGCGGGGGCAGCAGCCTAAGCAGGGAAGCCCAGACTTCCCTCTCCCCAGCCACTTCGTCCAGCTCTTCCTGTGGGACCCCGAGGCGTTCCCAGGCCAGCCGGGAGACATAGTCTTCCCAACGTGTCCTGGGTCTTCCCCGCGGCCTCCTACCGGTCGGACGTGCCCTAAACACCTCCCTAGGGAGCCGCTCGGGTGGCATCCTGACCAGATGCCCGAACCACCTCATCTGGCTCCTCTCGATGTGGAGCAGCAGCGGCTTTACTTTGAGCTCCCCCCTGATGGCAGAGCTTCTCACCCTATCTCTAAGGGAGAGCCCCGCCACCCGGCGGAGGAAACTCATTTGGGCCGCTTGTACCCGTGATCTTGTCCTTTCGGTCATAACTCAAAGCTCATGACCATAGGTGAGGATGGGAACGTAGATCGACCGGTAAATTGAGAGCTTTGCCTTCCGGCTCAGCTCCTTCTTCACCACAACGGATCGATACAGTGTCCGCATTACAGAAGACGCCGCACCGATCCGCCTGTCGATCTCACGATCCACTCTTCCCTCACTCGTGAACAAGACTCCGAGGTACTTGAACTCCTCCACTTGGGGCAAGATCTCCTCCCCAACCCGGAGATGGCACTCCACCCTTTTCCGGGCGAGAACCATGGACTCGGACTTGGAGGTGCTGATTCTCATCCCAGTCGCTTCACACTCAGCTGCGAACCGATCCAGTGAGAGCTGAAGATCCTGGCCAGATGAAGCCATCAGGACCACATCATCTGCAAAAAGCAGAGACCTAATCCTGCAGCCACCAAACCAGATCCCCTCAACGCCTTGACTGCGCCTAGAAATTCTGTCCATAAAAGTTATGAACAGAATCGGTGACAAAGGGCAGCCTTGGCGGAGTCCAACCCTCACTGGAAACGTGTCTGACTTACTGCCGGCAATGCGAACCAAGCTCTGGCACTGATCATACAGGGAGCGGACTGCCACAATCAGACAGTCCGATACCCCATACTCTCTGAGCACTCTCCACAGGACTTCCCGAGGGACACGGTCGAATGCCTTCTCCAAGTCCACAAAACACATGTAGACTGGTTGGGCAAACTCCCATGCACCCTCAAGGACCCTGCCGAGAGTATAGAGCTGGTCCACAGTTCCACGACCAGGACGAAAACCACACTGTTCCTCCTGAATCCGAGGTTCGACTATCCGACGTAGCCTCCTCTCCAGTACACCCGAATAGACCTTACCGGGAAGGCTGAGGAGTGTGATCCCACGAGTTAGAACACACCCTCCGGTTCCCCTTCTTAAAGAGAGGAACCACCACCCCGGTCTGCCAATCCAGAGGTACCGCCCACGATGTCCACGCGATGCTGCTTATGGGAGCAATATTTTTTATTTCTAAATCACTTTAAAAATGCATTAAAAAACCCGCCAACAATACCTCATTTACGTTCCGTAACCTGTATGATAACCAAGCTGTAACAACATTGTTTTTGTAAGAGTGAACACGGAGGAACTCTTTTTCTAGCGTAGTAACACATCGGCGTGCTACGGTATTAGCCGTAAAAGCTACGTCAACACGAAACGCATTTGAGTTTGTAATGCACAACACAATGCGATAAGACAAAATAACCTGTACTGACTGGAAACCATGAACTATCATATTACAGTATGTGTAAAGTATTAGCCCACGTTTCCTGTTTTGTTTGTACACAGCGAGCTGGACTGTGTATGTACTGTAGTTGTACGTTGATGGGCTGCATGTATTATGAACAATAGTTTTGTGACTTACTCAATGGACAGTTGTCCATTTGGTCATGCTGACCGGGGACGTTTCCAGTTGATTTGGGCACAGCAATAATTCGGCATAGCTTGGCTCAAAAGTTCCACATTTTCAGCGTGACCAAATCGCACCGACCTCACTCTCTCGGCTTCCGTCCTTTCACCCTCTTCTTTGGACTCGCTTCTATAAGCAGCAGTTCATCGTATATTTAGCAGTCGGCCTCCGTAGCTCCCACTCCATCCCCTCTGTTGCAAGTTTTGTTGATTCTATGTAACATGTTTATGTGTGCTATGGCTATGAGTTTTTTTTCCCTTGGCCTCAGTCTGGAGGCTGAATATTTTATAGTCCCGCTATTAATTAAAATGACCATAATACGGTAATTATTGAACATATTACTAGAGATGTCCGATAATATCGGACTGCCGATATTATCGGCCGATAAATGCTTTAAAATGTAATATCGGAAATTATCGGTATCGGTTTCATAAAGTAAAATTTATGACTTGTCAGGACTTGGACTGTGGCTTGGTTTGTTCTCCCGAGGTGCAAGTGATTTGGACCAGATGTGGCGTGAAGGTGAATACATGATTTATTTAAACACTATAACTACAAAAAAATTACAAACGAAAAGCGCACACAGTGGCGGAGAAACGACTTGGCTATGAAAACAAATACTTGCACAAAGGCAGAAACTATGAACAACAAAAATCACTAACTGTGGCTTAATGAACAAAAACTTACTTGGCATGGAACCGGCATGAAAAAAGAGCAGCAAGGGTCTTAAGGGTGTGTGGAGAGTGTGCAGAAGCATAAATGCGGGATGTCGTCAGAACGACAAACTGAAAACAATGAACTTAAATACTATAGACATGATTAGTGAAAGCAGGTGCGTGACTCAAAACGTGAAACAGGTGCGTGACGTGACAGGTGAAAACTAATGGTTGCTATGGTAACAAAACAAAAGTGCACAAAAAGTCCAAAAACAAAACCGAACATGACTAAAACAAAACATGATCACACAGACATGACATACGGAGTGGTACACGGACGTAGGGAGAAGTACAGAGCGCCAATAAACCTTAAAGGCACTGCCTTTGCGTGCCGGCCCAATCATAATATCTACGGCTTTTCACACACACAAGTGAATGCCGTCCATACTTGGTCAACAGCCATACAGGTCACACTGAGGGTGGCCGTATAAACAACCTTAACACTGTTACAAATATGCGCCACACTGTGAACCCACACCAAACAAGAATGACAAACACATTTCGGGAGAACATCCGCACCGTAACACAACATAAACACAACATAAACACAACAGAACAAATACCCAGAATCCCTTGCAGCACTAACTCTTCCAGGATGCTACAATATACGCCCCTCCTCTCCTCAACCTCCTCATGCTCTCTCAGGGAGAGCATGTCCCAAATTCCAAGCTGCTGTTTTGAGGCATGTTAAAAAAAATAATGCACATTGTGACTTCAATAATAAATATGGCAGTGCCATGTTGGCATTTTTTTTCCATAACTTGAGTTGATTTATTTTGGAAAACCTTGTTACATTGTTTAATGCATCCAGCGGGGGCATCACAACAAAATTAGGCATAATAATGTGTTCATTCCACGACTATGTATCTGTTGATATCGGAATCGGTAATTAAGAGTTGGACAATATCGGAATATCAGATATCAGCGAAAAAGCCATTATCGGACATCTCTAGATATTACATATTGTTATGAACGTGTCTGCTACTACATTATATATTCTTGCAGGGTGTATATAAAACGTTGGAGGGCTTTGAAGGCTACAACAGTGGCTCGCATCTTGAAAGCATTTTTCTTATCATCTTTCAAACCGCCCCTCCCCCCCAAAAAAAGACATATGTGTTTCTTTATTTCATATTGATTGTGAACAATTCTAAAAAAAAAAAAGGTGCAGTTCCCCTCTAATAATTTATGGGATTACGTTCGTAACCGCGAAACTTCATGGAACGAGGACCACCTGTATCAGGGAAAGTTTGAGGTTAGCATAGGGCAGGGGTCGGCAACCCGCGGCTCTAGAGCCGCATGCGGCTCTTTAGCGCCGCCCTAGTGGCTCTCTGGAACTTTTTCAAAAATGTATGAAAAATGGAAAAAGTTGAGGGGGAAAAAATATTTTTTTTGTTTTAATATGGTTTCTGTAGGAGGACAAACATGACACAAACCTCCCTAATTGTTATGAAGCACACTGTTTATATTAAACATGCTTCACTGATTCGAGTATTTGACGAGCGCCGTTTTGTCCTACTAATTTTGGCAGTCCTTGAACTCACCTTAGTTTGTTTACATGTATATCTTTCTGCGACTTTCTAGGACGTGTTTTATGCCACTTCTTTTTCTGTCTCATTTTGTCCACCAAACTTTTAACGTTGTGCATGAATCCACAAAGGTGAGTTTTGTTGATGTTATTGACTTGTGTGGAGTGCTAATCAGACATATTTGGTCAGTGCATGACTGCGAGCTAATCGATGCTAACATGCTATTTAGGCTAGCTATATGTACATATTGCATAATTATGCCTCATTTGTAGGTATATTTGAGCTCATTTAGTTTCCTTTAAGTCATATTAATTCAATTTATATCTCATGACACACTATCTGTATGTAATATGGCTTTTAATTTTTTGCGGCTCCAGACAGATTTGTTTTTGTATTTTTGGTCCAATAAGGCTCTTTCAACATTTTGGGTTGCCGACCCCTGGCATAGGGTTATTTTGCCCATTGATTGAAATTAACTACCGTATTTTTCGGACTATAAGTCGCTCCGGAGTATAAGTCGCACCGGCCGAAAATGCATAATAAAGAAGGAAAAAAACATATATAAGTCGCACTGGAGTATAAGTCGCATTTTTGGGGAAAATGTATTTGATAAAAGCCAACACCAAGAATATTTGAAAGGCAATTTAAAATAAATAAAGAATAGTGAACAACAGGCTGAATAAGTGTACGTTATATGAGGCATAAATAACCAACTGGTATGTTAACGTAACATATTATGGTAAGAGTCATTCAAATAACTATAACATATAGAACATGCTATACGTTTACCAAACAATCTGTCACTCCTAATCGCTAAATCCCATGAAATCTTATACGTCTAGTCTCTTACGTGAATGAGCTAAATAATATTATTTAATATTTTACGGTAATGTGTTAATAATTTTCACACATAAGTCGCACCCCCCAGGCATGTGATTTTTCCGTCTAAAGTCGGAATTCCGTCTTTTTTAATCTCGGGAAAAAAAAAAAAAATTATCTCCCGTTTTTCCGTTTTTTTTTTCCGACCCTAAATCAAGATTCGAGACGTAGTTTATATTACGCCGTAGTTGATTGGTCGATATGTTCCTTGTGACCAATCAGGACATCTGTTATGAATGATGACGTTAATAACGTCATCATTCATAATGGTTATTACCGCCATTTTCCATATGTAAACGATGTCGGTTCTCGAGAGAAAGGACGCTTTACCAGTAAAAGAAATTGATAATCATGTCAAAAATAAGTTTCGACGGGACTGGATGGAAAGGGAAATCACTGATACTGTTGGGAAGAAGGAAGTTCCGACTTTGTTCGGTGATTTTATTCGGAAAATCGATCGTCCCGGAAAGGTTTTGTGCACGTGGTGTCATGATAATATTGACTATGGATCACGAGGTTTCAAGGCTTTGGAAGTACATGCGAAACGCCAAAAACATATGAAACAACTTGAAGAAAGGAAAACGAACTTTTCACTAGCTGGTACTTTTGGATGTCAACCGAAAGTGAGCAAACCTTACGGACTTCATCCTTTGTTTACATCGACAACTGCCGTAGACATGGAGAGGAAAGATCCACCCAAACAACCCACTTCAGTTGCAGACAGGGTTGTTAATAATGAGGTAAGCTAAAAAAATATTTGCTTGCGAAATACGCATGTTTGTTTTAAATATTAACCAATTATTGCTTTGCGAAATATAAATGGGTTTTTCTAAAAAAATAAAAAGCCACGTGAAAATATATTATGAAATTACAGAAATTCAAAGAGTCGCATTATTGATTCCAGTTAACAATTTATTTGAAATAAATTTGCATATACTATTTTGTAATATTAAGTTCTTATGTAGTCTCTTGAAACAATATTGTCAGTGGTGTAACAATCTTGAAGGTAAATATTTTCACACTAGTTTCATGCAATATGTCAGTGTCCTCACATTATTATTATTTCCTATTTTTAAATATGAGTAAACAATACTAAACATGTTTAATTATTTTCATAAATTTATATCCTATTTTGGCGAAAAGAATGAAATGTTTACATTTGGTATTTTGTTATATTTATAACTAAACTTGTAGGCAATTAGGCATCTACATTAAAACTGTGAATTGTTATTAGTGATAATAACACTGATCAATGTGACACCTGTGGATGTGAAATGAACACAAGATGTAAATATTAGTGACTAAATCATACTTGCCAACCTTGAGACCTCCGATTTCGGGAGGGGGGGGTGGGCGTGGTCGGGGTGGGATGGGGGCGTGGCTAAAAGGGGAGGGGTATATTTACAGCTAGAATTCACCAAGTCAAGTATTTCTTATATATATATATATATATAAAATAAATACTTGAATTTCAGTGTTCATTTATTTACACATATACACACACATAACACTCATCTACTCATTGTTGAGTTAAGGGTTGAATTGTCCATCCTTGTTCTATTCTCTGTCACTATTTTTCGAACCATGCTGAACACCCTCTCTGATGCATTGCTGTGTGGCACGCACAAAAGTGCTTTCATCAAATGCACTAGATGGCAGTATTGTCCTGTTTAAGAGTGTCACAACATTGCTGTTTACGGCAGATGAACTGCTTTACGGTATACAAAAAAGTGACTGCTGTTGTTGTGTGTTGTTGCCGCGCTGGGAGGACGTTAATGAAACTGCCTAACAATAAACCCACATAAGAAACCAAGAACTCGCCCTCCATCATTCTACAGTTATAACGTCATTGGGCAGGTACGCTTTTTTATATTGTGGAGGACCTGAGTCCGCCTGAATTTCGGGAGATTTTCGGGAGAACATTTGTCCCGGGAGGTTTTCGGGAGAGGCGCTGAATTTCGGGAGTCTCCTGGAAAATCAAGTATGGACTAAATACTGTTGGGACTGAACCATATACAGTGATTCATTAGGATAATTGGGTTATGTATGTTCTATTAATGATGTTTTCATGTCTTTAAACACTAAAATATTTTCTTCAAATGGTGCTCTTTTTGTTAATTTTAGCATGTTAAATTGGTGAAAAACCAGGAGCCTGGACCTGGCTGGGGGCCTTCTTCCCCAGACCCCCGGAAATTTTTTTCAGTCTTTGTCATTGTGGTCAAATCACATGCCTGACCCCCGGCCAAACTATGAAAAAAACTGCGACTTATAGTCCGAAAAATACGGTAAATATTTATTTTATAATCGGAACATTTTGAACATGAAACGTGTTGCTCAAGAACTGAGGAACTTTTCCTGTGTGTTTGTGTAAAAAAAAAAAAAAAAAAAAGTACCATTCAGTACATTAGAGCGTTTTTTCCAAGTGGTGGAGTTGGGACCTTCTCCACATAGCCGCCATCTATAAAACCCACGTCCGTGTGAGCGTTTCTGGGCGGTGGCTTTCTTTGGCGGCGCTCGTCTTCCCCACACGAGGAGTCCCACTGTCCGCTCCGTCTGTGGAGGAATAGAACTCTATTGTCATTGTTCACGTCCTCCACCTGGCTGTAGTTCTCAAGGAGTTCGGCTGGTCTCGGCACATCCGTGTAGCATCCTTTCTCCAGGAGGAGCATGTTGACAGACTTCACCTCTTTCACTCTGCTGTAGTTGGACTCAGGCTTGGGTTTCACAGCCATCCCCAGGTCCATCCCAAGGTCCACGTAGCAACTGTTGGCTGCGACAGGATTTGACGCCTCCTGGTTTGCGACTGACTGAGTATTCAGGTTGGACAAATCCGACTTCTCCCGCTCCACTCGGTCCTTGTAGTGGAAGTCTAAACGAAAGCTCGGGGGCATAACCAAGCTCCTCTTTTTGTCTGGTAGAAGCCCGCCATCGTTGTCCGACACGATCAGGTAGTCGTCCATGTGGTCCTTCCGGGCCGCCAGAGGAAGAATGCTCTGGTTGATGATCAGCGCACTGACCATGTCCTTAGAACCCACGCTCTGGAAGGACATTTGTGTGTTAATTAAACCACGCTATGACGTCACTGTTCTCTACTTCTTGGGTTGTAGTGTTGGAAATATTCAACCTTGAGAAGTGTGACGTCAACCCCTTGTATCTTTGGACCGGGAACAGGCGGAAGCAAACAATGCTTCACACTGAGGAAAAGCATGAGTTGTCATATTAACTATTAGTGATATCTTGAATTGATTGAAGTGTGTTCTTCAAAACATACGCACCTTTTCCTCTTGGTGACTACGATGCACAGGGTTGCAAGAAATGGAAAGGCAGAGAGAGCCAAAATTAGGCTCCACAAGGGTTTTTCATTATAGATATCTAGGGGAAAATGCAAGGATTCCTTGATAATTATTAGTGTTCATTCCATCCTTGTCGAAGGAAAGCTGGTTTCTCACTGTTGGGGATCTTCACGTAGGAGGTGTCACTCCACTTGCTCCAGGATCCGTGATCCAGCCGACAGCGCACCTGGACCAGAAACACCGTGCCGGGGTGGACGCTGTAGAGCGTGAATCGGGTTTGTGTGCCAGCCATGTACTCCTAAATCGAGCAAGGTTGGGATTAAAGAGATATAATTATAAGGCTTCTTAAGTGACAATACCATAAAAAGTAATCTGGGATTTGGCAGTATATATTTACTATTCACTGAAAATCAGTCAACACACAGTCACAGTCCATTCCTCCAGGATGACATCACTGGTGGACACCTTGCGTTGAAGGTGTCCCACAGGCGCACAATTAAGTTTACCGTATTTTTCGGAGTATAAGTCGCTCTGGAGTATAAGTGGCACCGGCCAAAAATGCATAATAAAGAAGGAAAAAAACATATATGTCGCATTTTTGGGGGAAATTTATTTGATAAAAGCCAACACCAAGAATAGACATTTGAAAGGCAATTTAAAATAAATAAAGAATAGTGAACAGCAGGCTGAATAAGTGTACGTTATATGAGGCATAAATAACCAACTGAGAACGTGCCTGGTATGTTAACGTAACATATTATGGTAAGAGTCATTCAAATAACTATAACATATAGAACATGCTATACGTTTACCAAACAATCTGTCACTCCTAATCGCTAAATCCCATGAAATCTTATACGTCTAGTCCAATGGTTCTCAACCTTTTTTCAGTGATGTACCCCCTTTTTTAATTCAAGTACCCCCTAATCAGAGCAAAGCATTTTTGGTTGAAAAAAAGAGATACAGAAGTAAAATACAGCACTATATCATCAGTTTCTGATTTATTAAATTGTATAACAGTCCAAAATATTGCTCATTTATAGTGGTCTTTCTTGAACTATTTGGAAAAAAAGATAAAAATAACTAAAAACTTGTTGAAGAATAAACAAGTGATTTAATTATAAATAAAGATTTCTACAAATAGAAGTAATCATCAACTTAAAGTGCCCTCTTTGGGGATTGTAATAGAGATCCATCTGGTTTCATGAACTTAATTCTAAGCATTTCTTCACAAAAAAAAAATCTTTACATCAATATTTATGGAACATGTCCACAAAAAAGCTAGCTGTCAACACTGAATATTGCATTGTTGCATTTCTTTTCACCGTTTTTTTGACAGACAATTTAGTGAGGGTCAAACCATCATGGCATGGGGGAAACTCTGGGTTTATAGTAATGAATGGAATAGCCTACTTGAATTGATGTTCAGTTTATGAACTTACATTCATTTTTTGTTGAAGTATTATTCAATAAATATATTTATAAAGGATTTTTGAATTGTTGCTATTTTTAGAATATTTAAAAAAAAAATCTCACGTACCCCTTGGCATACCTTCAAGTACCCCCAGGGGTACGCGTACCCCCATTTGAGAACCACTGGTCTAGTCTCCTACATGAATGAGCTAAATAATATTATTTGATATTTAACGGTTCACACATAAGTCGCTCCTGAGTATAAGTCGCACCCCCGGCCAAACTATTAAAAAAACTGCGACTTAAAGTCCGAAAAATACTGTAGGTCTTCCTCAGCACTTGCCATCTTGGAGGTGTGTGTAGGCGCCTTCCTTATCATGTTCGGAAACTTCGGTGAAAGAAGGGGATCATGGTCCACTTCACAAATGTCACAGTACATGTCGGAATTCACATTTCTCATTAGTGAATCGCACCTACTTCAAAGCCAGCTGCACTCATGCAGCCCCAGACTTGGCTTGGCTTTGGGCAAGACAATTATCTTGCTGCTTCGTCGTGTCTGTAGCTATTAATACAATGTCTCTGTTAACTCATTTTCAGTGAATAGCAAATCTTTACTGCTCTAAGGCTTTTTGACCACGGGGCCCACTCAACTATTAACACAGAATTAGTAATCATACTCTTGATTTTAATTGTACTTAATGATTATATCTAATCTACTTCAAATTTACCCGAATAAACCTTGTCAAATGATTTGAAACCATGTGTTAATTACAAGGATTATTATCAAGGCTTAGGTCAGGATAATTACAAAAATAAATACTAATCAAATGTACTACAAAATCATCAAAACTGAAGATTTTTTTTTACATACAGTTACAGTGCTAAATTTTTTTTATCTAGATTATTTAATAAATTATATTTGTTTCTTAAATAAACGCAATAGAATTTAAGTGCAACTTACAACTTAAGTCATAATTTTTGCGCTTAAGAAACTTCTTTATGTCTTTAAAGTGGAACATTATCACCAGACCTATGTAAGCGTCAATATATACCTTGATGTTGCAGAAAAAAGACTATATTTTTTTAACCGATTTCCGAACTCTAAATGGGTGAATTTTGGCAAATTAAATGCCTTTCTATTATTCGCTCTCGGAAGCAATCCGCCATTTTCTCAAACACATTACAAACACCGAGTCAAATCAGCTCTGTTATTTTCCGTTTTTTCGACTGTTTTCCGTACCTTGGAGACATCATGCCTCGTCGGTGTGTTGTCGGAGGGTGTAACAACACGAACAGGGACGGATTCAAGTTGCACCAGTGGCCCAAAGATGCGAAAGCGGCAAGAAATTGGACGTTTGTTCCGCACACTTTACCGACGAAAGCTATGCTACGACAGAGATGGCAAGAATGTGTGGATATCCTGCGACACTCAAAGCAGATGCATTTCCAACTGGACTGGACAGATCAGCTTTCAGGAAAAAAGAGCGGATGAGGGTATGTCTACAGAATATATTTATTGATGAAAATTGGGCTGTCTGCACTCTCAAAGTGCATGTTGTTTCCAAATGTATTTCATATGCTGTAAACCTAGTTCATAGTTGTTAGTTTCCTTTAATGCCAAACAAACACATACCAATCGTTGGTTAGAAGGCGATCGCCGAATTCGTCCTCGCTTTCTCCCGTGTCGCTGGCTGTCGTGTCGTTTTCGTCGGTTTTGCTTGCATACGGTTCAAACCGATATGGCTCAATAGCTTCAGTTTCTTCTTCAATTTCGTTTTCGCTACCTGCCTCCACACTACAACCATCCGTTTCAATACATGCGTAATCTGTTGAATCGCTTAAGCCGCTGAAATCCGAGTCTGAATCCGAGCTAATGTCGCTATAGCTTGCTGTTCTTTCCGCCATGTTTGTTTGTGTTGGCTTCACTATGTGACGTCACAGGAAAATGGACGGGTGTATATAACGATGGTTAAAATCAGGCACTTTGAAGCTTTCTTTAGGGATATTGCGTGATGAGTAAATTTTTGAAAAAAAACTTCGAAAAATAAAATAAGCCATTGGGAACTGATTTTTAATGGTTTTAACCCTTCTGAAATTGTGATAATGTTCCCCTTTAAGCTCCAGAGTTCTTCTGTGTGTTTGATGTAGTCTTTACTGCCACAAGTGGTGGAAACGTGTATTACAACTGAGTATCGCTGCGGCCCACATGAACCTATGGTTAAACGCTGCTCTAAATCAACTCCAAGTTTGATTTCTGTAATATTGTCTTTCAACACGATTCAACTAGAAAAGCACTTAGAGGGCGCAGACTTCCGCCATGTCATGTCTACTAGTGATTTAAAAAAAAGTCCTGACCGTGATCTGTATCAGCCCCAAAATGGAATCACTTGTTCTTTATCCCATCACATTTCCTGAAAGGTATATGGTAAATCTTTGAGCTATCCATAGCAGAATAAGAAAAACAAGAGTGACGCCTCTTGTCAGTCATCCAGTTTCTTTATTTCTGTTAAAGGGGAACATTATCACAATTTCAGAATGGTTAAAACCATTAAAAATCAGTTCCCAGTGGCTTATTTTATTTTTCGAAGTTTTTTTCAAAATTTTACCCATCACGCAATATCCCTAAAAAAAAGCTTCAAAGTACCTGATTTTAACCATCGTTATATACACCCGTCCATTTTCCTGTGACGTCACATAGTGATGCCAACACAAACAAACATGGCGCATAGAACAGCAAGCTATAGCGACATTAGCTCGGATTCAAACTCGGATTTCAGGGGTTTAAGCGAATCAACAGATTACGCATGTATTGAAACGGATGGTTGCAGTGTGGAGGCAGGTAGCGAAAACGAAATTGAAGAAGAAACTGAAGCTATTGAGCCATATCGGTTTGAACCGTATGCAAACGAAACCGACGGAAACGACACGACAGCCAGCGACACGGGAGAAAGCGAGGACGAATTCGGCGATCGCCTTCTAACCAACGATTGGTATGTGTTTGTTTGGCATTAAAGGAAACTAACAACTATGAACTAGGTTTACAGCATATGAAATACATTTGGCAACAACATGCACTTTGAGAGTGCAGACAGCCCAATTATCATCAATTAATATATTCTGTAGACATACCCTCATCCGCGCTCTTTTCCTGAAAGCTGATCTGTCCAGTTTTGGAGTTGATGTCAGCAGGCCAGGGAAGCTAGGGTCGATATTCTTCTCTTGATCATCTTCGGTGGCATAAGGGATGGTGTGAGCCAAGATATCCAGGGGGTTTAGCTCACTTGTCTGCGGGAACAAACTGCCACCATTGCTTGCCGTGCTACCGAGGTCCTTTGTCCCTGAATTGCTCACACACTCCAGCAGATTCAATGGGGGTCTGGCGGCAGATTTCTTTGACTTTATCGTTAAAAATGCATCTGCTTTGAGTGTCGCAGGATATCCACACATTCTTGCCATCTCTGTCGTAGCATAGCTTTCGTCGGTAAAGTGTGCGGAACAAACGTCCAATTTCTTGCCGCTTTCGCATCTTTGGGCCACTGGTGCAACTTGAATCCGTCCCTGTTCGTGTTGTTACACCCTCCGACAACACACCGACGAGGCATGATGTCTCCAAGGTACGGAAAACCGTCGAAAAAACGGAAAATAACAGAGCTGATTTGACTCGTGTTTGAGAAAATGGCGGATTGCTTCCCGATGTGACGTCACGTTGGCGTTTAATTCGCCAAAATTCACCCATTTAGATTTCGGAAATCGGTTAAAAAAATATATGGTCTTTTTTCTGCAACATCAAGGTATATATTGACGCTTACATAGGTCTGGTGATAATGTTCCCCTTTAACACTCACACAGAAGTTATAGCTCAAAACATGAACGTAGAGCTACGCAGTAGAAAGGATCTAAATCAGCCCCAGTATGTGATCACCTGACCCATTTCTGACAATTCCGGAAAGGTAGAGGAAAATCCACCCATAAATCTTAGTTAACTAGCAAAATGAAGGAAACTGAGTGAACGCTCTTGTCTGTCTTTACTATCTTTTTCTCTGAGGGTCCACAACCATACACACACACCCAGAAGTGTAACGTGGTAGAAATGATCCAGATCAGGCCCAAACTCTAATCGGTTGTTCCTTATCCTGTTATTTCCTGATATTTTCATGAAAATCCACCCGTAACTTTTGGAGTTATTTTGCTAACGATCTCACTGACAAACCAACGGCGACATTACCTCCAGGGAGAGGTAATAAAATGCTTTCTGAAGTGTTGTACTCACTTTTGTCGTGTTACTACATTAAACACACCTTCCAGTTGCCTTGTTGTTGTTGTCTAGCTCTCAGCTGATATTCCAGTGTGACCCAGCCTGATTTGGTGTCAACATTCCGCGGATGCTCCCAGCTCACGTGTAGACTAAGACTTTCCGCACGGTTTTCCACCTCCAGTGCCACATTCTCAGGCGAGTCGGGCTTGACTGTGAAACACACACACACACACGCACTTGGTAAAGTACAGTCCTAAATCCTTACTTCGGTGGTACAAAGAATGTACAGTAGAACATCTTCAGCTCTAGTGCCACTAGGAGTAGTACAAGAATTTGAGCACCAAGGTCCAGAAGAAGACAGTCAAATGTTTGGCGATCCAAAACAACCTGATACTGAGCAGCATCCTGAAACAAATAGTTTTGACCTTACAGGTTTTACTGTAGACCCGAAGCACTGACTTGCTGTCAGAATAATTGTATCTAAGTTATCACAAAACTTTGTGTTTCAATGAGTTCTCGGCGAGCAGACAAAAGCTGTCTTTAATCCTACCAAACAAAAGGCTTGTAAAACTCCACTGTGTAGGATGGGAAGAAACATGAAGGTGTTCTGTTTCTTTAATGTATTGTAATCAACAGAAATATATTGTCTTGATCCGAGAACTACAAAGCGGAGAGAAAGCAGGATCTGCCCAAGTTCCAGGCACCTCTTTTTTTTAACTCTTTTACGACCTTTTCTTTGAACTGTTCTGTAACCAAAGGCGATGGCTGTTTACGACCCCCGTCCCTTAGAAACAGCTGTTGCCATGTAATCAGGGAAAGTCCAAATAAAAGAGGAGACGTACAATCTTTCGGCAGAGCGTAATGACACTTTACAAGGGCACAGATGTACACGTTTTTTTCCTCACTGAGCCAAATTGAATTCTGTCTCTGTTTGATTCTTTGCTTCTTGTCTTATTTAATAGATGTCATCAGTGTTTGAACCTGACACTTGCATTATGGCTTATTGTAGGTAAAACTATTGAAGTGCGAAAATCAACATTTTGGAGTTTTTGCCGCCCTCTGTTCCTGCATTTTGCCAAACATTCACTTACTCCAATCAACCTTCTGAGGGTAAAGTGACTGACCTGAAGACTTCCATTTCTAAGTTTTGGTGATTTAGAGCAGTGTTAATATTGTTGTCTAAAACTTTCGTCAATGTATGCATTATCCTGTTATATCTCACATTCTATATTGTGTTTTGGAAAAAGTTTGTCATAAATGTTACTTAATTCATTTTAAAAAAAAAGAAAACACATTTTTATGCATATGTAAATGTATTCAGTTATAAACATTCATTCACTTTCTTCTTTCCTTCATGGATCTAAACTTTATCACTGCCGGTATTTTGTTTCCTATATTTTTATTGTAATATTTTCAGAATGCGTTTGTTCTATTTTTGGCCAAAGTAAGACAAAGAAAACAATCTGAAGTTGTCTGTATTTTTTTTTGTTTTAATGCCATGATTTTAATAGTCCGGCCCGCTTATGCACAGATTTTCCTCCATGCGGCCCCTGAGCTAAAATGAGTTTGACACCCCTGCACTAAATGATTGCTCATGTGACTACAGGACGCCATGTTTGCTACCAACTTTGAAACTGAGTTGACCATACTCCCTATACAAAGCTCTGAGTTGTCATGTTCTGTGGTCATGTTTTATTTTGTTAGTTTTTGGTTGTTTGAGACTCTTTTAGTTCCTGTTTACGCTCCCTTGTTTGGTCACCATGTCAACTTATTAGTTTCACCTGTCTCATGTGTTGGACTCACGCACCTGTTTTTAGTCAAAGAGACTATTTAAGCCTGTCATTTTGAGTTAGTCGTCCTGGCGACATTGACATTATTCATCTCTTGCTCTGCCCATGTTGGATCTCTTGATTTTGCTCTGTCCATGCCATAGTTCTCGTCACCGTAAGTGTTTTTGTTTTTGACCATAGTTCAGGCTATGTGTTTACGTTTTTGTTCCTTAGTCAAGTTTTGTTCCTCCGCTGTGAGCGCCTTTTGTTTGTACCCTTTTGTAGTTTGTTTTGTATAGAAAGATTAAATCATGTTTTTACCTACAAGCCTTGTCCGGTCAAGTCCGTTTGCGTCTCGGGAAAGCAATCCACGTATTAAAATGCATCGTAATAATCCACGACCATTTTAGTCATACATTTGGAAAACAATGCTTAAAGGCCTACTGAAAGCCACTACTACCGACCGCGCAGTCTGATAGTTTATATCAATGATGAAATCTTAACATTGCAACACATGCCAATACGGCCGGGTTAGCTTACTAAAGTGCAATTTTAAATTTTGCGCGAAATATCCTGCTGAAAACGTCTCGGTATGATGACGTCAGCGCGTGACGTCACGGATTGTGGAGGACATTTTGGGACAGCATGGTGGCCAGCTATTAAGTCGTCTGTTTTCATCGCAAAATTCCACAGTATTCTGGACATCTGTGTTGGTGAATCTTTTGCAATTTGTTCCATGAACAATGGAGACAGCAAAGAAGAAAGCTGTAGGTGGGAAGCGGTGTATTGCGGCCGACTGCAGCAACACAAACACAGCCGGTGTTTCATTGTTTACATTCCCGGAAGATGACAGTCAAGCTTTACCATTGGCCTGTGGAGAACTGGGACAACAGAGACTCTTACCAGGAGGACTTTGAGTTGGATGTGCAGACGCGGTACCGTGAGTACGCATGCAGCTGCGGCTTCCAAACATTTGATCGTTTGCCCGTACATGCGTGCCGCTATGTGCATGTCACATACGTAACTTTGGGGACTTTGGGGAAATATATGTACTGTATAATCTTTGGGGAGGTGAACGGTACTTTGGGCTGTGGGATTGAGTGTGTTGTGCAGGTGTTTGAGTTGTATTGGCGGGTTATATGGACGGGAGGGGGGAGGTGTTTGTTATGCGGGATTAATTTGTGGCATATTAAATATAAGCCTGGTTGTGTTGTGGCTAATAGAGTATATATATGTCTTGTGTTTATTTACTGTTTTAGTCATTCCCAGCTGAATATCAGGTCCCACCCGCCTCTCACAGCATCTTCCCTATCTGAATCGCTCCCACTGCCCTCTAGTCCTTCACTCTCACTTTCCTCATCCACAAATCTTTCATCCTCGCTCAAATTAATGGGGAAATCGTCGCTTTCTCGGTCCAAATCGCTCTCGGTGCTGGTGGCCATGATTGTAAACAATGTGCAGATGTGAGGAGCTCCACAACCTGTGACGTCGCGCTACTCGTCTGCTACTTCCGGTACAGGCAAGGCTTTTTTTATCAGCGACCAAAAGTTGCAAACTTTATCATCGATGTTCTCTACTAAATCCTTTCAGCAAAAATATGGCACAGGTCTTGTTGTAAATTTAGTTTTTGAGATGCGCTGCAATTGTGGTTTCAACACAACTTCAAAAATGCTTTATCATTTATAACCTATATTTTAGTCGACTGAAATATTGAGGAATTTAGTCGACTAAAAGTAGACTGAAACTAAATCAATTTAGATGACTAAAATACATTTTTGTCAAGACTATGATTAACACTAACTGAAAATGAAAGCCGATTTTGAGCACTCTTCATCCTGCTGCTTCCACCTGCCACCCATAACATCCATCAACAAATATGAACTTTGTTTGGCTCGTCCAAGTTATGTCTGCTTTGACAAGGGGGAGGAACGTCCGCACACACACCACACGGCGCACTCGAGAATGAGCGCGGGTTTCACGCCCTCAACAAACCAGTTCCGCCTCATTCTGCGCGACTTGGCGCCTTTCTGTACTTTTCCATTGGCTACCCGGATCCGTGGCCGTTAGAACCATGCGAACCGTCAGCTGACATCGCGACACTGAGATCTGGCACCATCAAATCACTCTCTATACCAGGGGTCGGCAACCCAAAATGTTGAAAGAGCCATATTGGACCAAAAATACCCCAAAAAAATCTGTCTGGAGCCGCAAACACATAAAAGCCTTATATAAGTGTTATAATTAGGGATGTCCGATAATATCGGCCGATAAATGCGTTAAAATGTAATATTGGAAATTATCGGTATCGATTTTTTATTTTTTTATTTATTTTTTTATATTAAATCAACATAAAAAACACAAGATACACTTACAATTAGTGCACCAACCCAAAAAATCTCCCTCCCCCATTTACACTCATTCACACAAAAGGGTTGTTTCTTTCTGTTATTAATATTCTGGTTCCTACATTATATATCAATATATATCAATACAGTCTGCAAGGGATACAGTCCGTAAGCCATACTTGCCAACCCTCCCGGATTTTCCGGGAGACTCCCAAAATTCAGTGCCTCTCCCGAAAACCTTCCGGGACAAATTTTCTCCCGAAAATCTCCCGAAATTCAGGCGGAGCTGGAAGCCACGTCCCCTCCAGCTCCATGCGGACCTGAGTGACGTGTCAACCAACAGCCTGTATTCACGTCCGCTTTCCCACAATATAAACAGCGTGCCTGCCCAAACACGTTATAACTGTAGAATGATCGAGGGCGAGTTCTTGGTTTCTTATTTGGGTTTATTGTTAGGCAGTTTCATTAACGTCCTCCCAGCGCGGTAACAACACACAACAACAGCAGTCATGTTTTATTCTACCGTAAAGCAGTTCGTCTGCCGTAAACAGCAATGTTGTTGTAATATATTGAGTTGGAGGCAATAACCAGGCGAGGTGATGAAGTACGTCTCTTTACTGTAGACTTCAGAACAGACTCACACACTTGACGTCAGGTGTGCAACACCACGTAAATCGTTGGCCAACCAAAAAGTAACCCCAGTACGCTATAGCCAACATTCACCAGGAGATGGCAACAGACAAACAGATCACTCTATTACATTCCTCCCCTTTTAGAAATGTAGAAGTTACTCAAAATAAATAAACAACCCAACCAAAAAATGCAGCAGCTCAATTAAAAAACGGTACTTAAGCCACATTCTTTTTTTTTTTTTTTTAGTACTGAACTCTTAACCCTCATTTGTAAACAATAACATGCTTATTATACAAACAGTATTTGTACACCTTTAACACAGATTTGTATACTGTCTTCAGAGATTCAGTTTTTTTGGTGGTACTCGAAACCTTTCTGGGTACCTGCGAAAGGGTGTTCAGCATGGTTAGAAAAATAGTGACAGAGAATAGAACAAGGATGGACAATTCAACCCTTAACTCAACAATGAGTAGATGAGTGTTATGTGTGTGTATATGTGTAAATAAATGAACACTGAAATTGAAGTATATATATATATATATATATATATATATATATATATATATATATATATATATATATATATATATATATAGCTAGAATTCACTGAAAGTCAAGTATTTCTTATATATATATATATATATATATAAAATACTTGACTTGGTGAATTCTAGCTGTAAATATACTCCTCCCCTCTTAGCCACGCCCCCCCCACCTCCCGAAATCGGAGGTCTTAAGGTTGGCAAGTATGCCGTAAGCACACATGATTGTGCGTGCTGCTGGTCCACTAATAGTACTAACCTTTAACAGTTAATTTTACTAATTTTCATTAATTACTAGTTTCTATGTAACTGTTTTTATATTGTTTTACTTTCTTTTTTATTCAAGAAAATGTTTTTAATTTATTTATCGTATTTCATTAATCTTTTTAAAAAGTACCTTATCTTCACCATACCTGGTTGTCCAAATTAGGCATAATAATGTGTTAATTCCACGACTGTATATATCGGTTGATATCGGTATCGGTAATCAAAGAGTTGGACAATATCGGAATATCGGCAAAAAGCCATTATCGGACATCCCTAGTTATAATGATGGCAACACATGACGTAAATAGCTAATTAGCTATATTAGCCTACTATCAAAGGCTGACGCAAATCTTCGTTGATAGAAATGTTGTATTTTAATATTTATTCTTCACATTTTTGCAACATCGGAAACATTAGTAAAATGGAGGCTTCTCACAGGATGAGATAACTTCTGGAAATGACTGGCTCAGAATGGCCAAAGGCATAGATGTGCGTGTCCAAGTTTAAGGAAACGGCAGGCTGTCTTCTTCTAATGGATTTATTACAATCTTTGCAAACTCTGTAACGTTTGCTGTGGTCTGGAACAACATGGCACACAAACAACTATCAGAAATGCAAATGCAAATATAAATTAAATACACAAAGGACTTTAAGGAAATTAAATGAGCTCAAATATACCTACAAATGAGGCATGAAGTTAAAGTTCAAGTAGCAATGATTGTAACACACACACTAGGTGTGGCGAAATTATTCTCTGCATTTGACCCATCACCCTTGATCACCCCCTGAGAGGTGAGGGGAGCAGTGAGCTGCAGCAGTGGCCGCACTCAGGAATCATTTTTGGTGATTTAACCCCCAATTCCAACCCTTGATGCTGAGTGCCAAACAGGGAGGTAATGGGTCCCATTTTTTGTAGTCTTTGGTATGACTCGGCCGGGGTTTGAACTCACAACCTACCGATATCAGGGCGGACACTCTAACCACTAGGCCACTAATGATGCAATATGTACATACAACTAGCCTCAATATCATGTTAGCATCGATTAGCTTGCAGTCATGGATTGACCAAATATGCCTGATACGCATTCCAGCAAATCAATTGTCATGACGAGGACTTTGGGGTGTTTGTTTTCCCGAGATGCAAGTAAGTTGGAGTGGACAAGGCGTGAAGGTGAGTACATACTTATTTTAACACTATAAACTACAAAAAAGGGTGCAAACAAAAGGCGCGCACAAGGCGGAGAACAAACTTGGCTATGAAAGAAAAGAACGTCAACACATAAACTGAACTGTTGTCATAAACAATAACTTACTTGGAAAGCATGGAGCATGAACTATGGTATCAACAGGAAGCAAAGGTGTCAAGGAGGTAGCAGAAGTCAAACAGAGTTAATGTCGCCAGCCTGACTTCCAGGCAACTATCGGCTTAAATAGTCTTGAACGTGATTAATGACAGGTGTGTGAGTCCAAATGAATCAGGTGCGTGACATGAGGACAGGTGAAAACTAATGGGTTGTCATCGAAACAAAACAAACAAGAGTGCACAAAGAGTCCAAAAACCAAACCGAACATAACCAAAACAAAACATGATCACACAGACATGACATCAATAGCATCAACAAAGCTCACCTTTGTGCATTCACGCACAGTATAAAACGTTTGTTGGACAAAATGAGACAAAGAAGGAGTGGCATAAAACACGTCTTTCTGTGGCAGCGTCGGAGAAAGGTGTACATGTAAACAAACTACGATGAGTTCAAGGATTGCTGAAATTAGTAGGGCAAAACGGCGCTTGCCAAATAGTGAAGCATGTTTAATGTAAACAGTGGGATTTCTAACAATTAGGAAGGTTTATTGAATATATTGAAACAAAAAATAAATGTTTTCCTTCATCTTTTTCCCTTTTCACACATTTCTGAAAGAGGTCCGGGGAGCCACTAGAGCGGCGCTAAAGAGCCGCGGGTTGCTGACCCACGCTCTATATCAATGCTTCTCAAATAATGTGGCGGACACCCTTTAAGGGCGTGGCGTCCGCTCGTAAATCCCAGCTCATTTGATAATCGGGTGAATTTATGCACTATGCTTCTGCCAGAAACTCACACAATGGTTTGTACTGATAAACAAAAGAATATACAATTCTCAATAGTTCTGGTGCTAAACTCACCAATTTCCATCACGTCTATCTTTAAAACGTCCGACGTGGCGTTCCTGAGGGCGTTGAAGGCCACTACGGTCAGGTAGTAGTCCACCCAAATGGACGTATGGTTCTTGTCAAAGAAACAGGAGTTCCTCCCGGCCGAGTGGTAGTCCGGACACTCGTGCGTTCCCTCCAATCTAAACAGACAAAAAACAGTCCGTGGGTAAATCCATCCATTTTTTTCTGCTTAAAGTTGAAGTTAAAGTCCCAACGATAGTCACACACACACTAAGTGTAGTGAAATTATCCTCTGCATTTGACCCATCCCCATGTTCACCCTCTGGGAGCTGAGAGGAGCAGTGAGCAGCAGCGGTGGCCGCGCTCGGCAATCATTTGGTGATTTAACCCCCAATTCCAACCCTTGATGCTGAGTGCCAAGCAGGAAGGCATTGATTGATTGATTGATTGATTGAAACTTGTATTAGTAGATTGCACAGTGCAGTACATATTCCGTACAATTGACCACTAAATGGTAACACCCCAATAAGTTTTTCAACTTGTTTAAGGCAATGGGTCCCATTTTTATAGTCTTTGGTGATGACTCGGCCGGGGTTTGAACTCACGACCTTCCAGTCTCAGGGCGGACACTCTAACCACAAGGGCACTGACCAGGGTCTTGTGGTCTTGTCACTTATGGGGTATGGGTGGCAGGGGCAACAGTCTCGGTAGAGAAAACCAGATTTCCCAGTCTGTGGCCACCTCTTCCAGTTCCACCGGAGAAACACGGAGGTGTTCCCAGGCCAGCTACAAGACTTAATCCCTCCAGCGTATCGTACCCTGACAAGGCATGGCCCAAATGCCTCAACAGGAAGTGTGTCCAGGCGGCATCAGGACTAGATTCTCGAGCTTTGAGCGAGCTCTGTCTTAAAGGGGAACATTATCACCAGACCTATGTAAGCGTCAATATATACCTTGATGTTGCAGAAAAAAGACCATATATTTTTTTAACCGATTTCCGAACTCTAAATGGGTGAATTTTGGCGAATCAAACGCCTTTCTAATATTCGCTCTCGGAGCAATGACGTCACAACGTGACGTCGCATCGGGAAGCAATCCGCCATTTTCTCAAATACCGAGTCAAATTAGCTCTGTTATTTTCCGTTTTTTCGACTGTTTTCCGTACCTTGGAGACATCATGCCTCGTCGGTGTGTTGTCGGAGGGTGTAACAACACGAACAGGGACGGATTCAAGTTGCACCAGTGGCCCAAAGATGCGAAAGTGGCAAGAAATTGGACGTTTGTTCCGCACACTTTACCGACGAAAGCTATGCTACGACAGAGATGGCAAGAATGTGTGGATATCCTGCGACACTCAAAGCAGATGCATTTCCAACGATAAAGTCAAAGAAATCTGCCGCCAGACCCCCATTGAATCTGCCGGAGTGTGTGAGCAATTCAGGGACAAAGGACCTCGCTAGCACGGCAAGCAATGGCGGCAGTTTGTTCCCGCAGACGAGCGAGCTAAACCCCCTATCGACCCTAGCTTCCCTGGCCTGCTGACATCAACTCCAAAACTGGACAGATCAGCTTTCAGGAAAAGATAGCGGATGAGGGTATGTCTACAGAATATATTAATTGATGAAAATTGGGCTGTCTGCACTCTCAAAGTGCATGTTGTTGCCAAATGTATTTCATATGCTGTAAACCTAGTTCATAGTTGTTAGTTTCCTTTAATGCCAAACAAACACATACCAATCGTTGGTTAGAAGGCGATCGCCGAATTCGTCCTCGCTTTCTCCCGTGTCGCTGGCTGTCGTGTCGTTTTCGTCGGTTTCGCTTGCATACGGTTCAAACCGATATGGCTCAATAGCTTCAGTTTCTTCTTCAATTTCGTTTTCGCTACCTGCCTCCACACTACAACCATCCGTTTCAATACATGCGTAATCTGTTTAATCGCTTAAGCCGCTGAAATCCGAGTCTGAATCCGAGCTAATGTCGCTATAGCTTGCTGTTCTTTCCGCCATGTTTGTTTGTGTTGGCTTCACTATGTGACGTCACAGGAAAATGGACGGGTGTATATAACGATGGTTAAAATCAGGCACTTTGAAGCTTTTTTTAGGGATATTGCGTGATGGGTAAAATTTTGAAAAAAACTTCGAAAAATATAATAAGCCACTGGGAACTGATTTGTAATGCATACCTGCCAACTACTCCGGTTTTCCCGTAATTAGTACGGTTTTCATCAACCTATTCCGGGTTACGGTTGCAGTGATAAAAAATACGGTTTTTCATTAATTAAAAAAATAATTTAAAAAAAAAGTTTTATTCACAAAATCGCGTAACAACAATGACAATCGACACTGCTTCCCGTAACTTCCTATCGAGCCATTCCGAATGCCATGCGCGAGGCTATTTATAGCACCGCTGCCAAGCACGAGGCACCAGTTGCCATTGTTTCCAAACGAGCGAACGATCATGGAATCAGCCGGAGAAAAATCGCATACGAGTCTTAAACCGAAAAGAAAACTGCAGTCATTCTGTGAAGAATATTCAAAAGCCTATCCGGGAATAATTATCCGTTCCAAAAAGGGTGAAAACTACGCGAATTGCACCTTGTGCAGACAAGATTTTTCGATCGGACACGGAGGAATTAGCGATGTAAAAGACCACGTTGGGACAAAAAAACACAAGTCTAATGCCGTTGCTAGCAATACAAGTGGAAAACTTTCAACGTTTTTCGTCGCCCAAACAGATTCTTTGGATGTGATAAATGCCGAAGTTTTATTTATGATGCTATTGAATTACATTTTAATGAAGTAAACTTATCATAAAGTTACCATATCATTTTTGCAGTATGATCAATCTGATAGAATAAATTTGGATTTTAGCCACAAAAAGGTAATGACACCAATGTTATCTATTGGAATTGTTTAGTACTGTTATACTGTTAAAAGTGTTTATACTATTTATGCTTTCAAGTCCAAGTTGAAGAAATCTTGTTAAATGTTGACAGCATAACTACCAAAATACAGAAGTATGTCCTTAATATTTTTGCAGTGCTATTTCTGTTGAAAAGTTAAAATGATTACATTAGAGATGTGATGTGCCACTTTTCAAGTGTCTGATGGCTTAAATTAATTTTCATAAATTTTTCATATTTTGAATTCTTTTGAAAGGCTTACAAAAAACTACATTTGAATTGTAATTCCATGCTATTGACAGGACTATTAATTTTAATGAAGTTAGCTTACCATGTTTACAGTATGATCATTGTGATAGAAATGTGAATTTTAGGCACAGAATATTTTTTACAATTGAACAAGGCAGTAGATTATACAAGCTTGGACAGAAAGTTAATAATGACACCAATTTTTTTTTTAATGGAATTGTTTAGTACTGTTTTACCATTTGTTTACTGTAAAAAGTGTTTATACTGTTTATACTTTCAATTAACAAATTGAAGTCTTGTGAAAGGTTGACAGGATAACTGGCATTAACTGTCAAAATAATTTCAAACTATTGAAGTTAGCTTACAGAATAAACATGCCAATCAACCCATATGATTTTTGCTGTAATATTTTTGTTTTGAAAAGTCACTGTGACTGATAGAAAAGTGATGGTTTTAGCAACATTTTAACCTGTCTGAATGCTAATAATCATTTTGCATCGGGGGGCGAAGGAACCCCCCACCAGGACTTTGTCCTGGACCTACCGGGGCCTGCGGCCCCTGGACCCTGGCTACTAGGTTTTTCTGATTTCAAAAGTTGGCAGGTATGGTAATGGTTTTAACCCTTCTGAAATTGTGATAATGTTCCCCTTTAAAGCATGGATGAGTACTAACTTCCTCAACCTTAATGAGAGCAAGACCGAGATCATCATCTTTGGCGAAACATCTCCAGTCTCGTTTGTCAGTGCTCTAGGTCGTCTGGGTGAAAACATCCGGTCCTCCGTAAGAAATCTCGGAGTGATCTTCGATAGTGCTTTCAAATTCACCAAACAGGTCAGCTCAGTGGTTAGTACCAGCTTTTACCACCTCAGAACCCTAGCAAAGACCAAGGCCTATCTCTCCCAGAGCGACCTGGAGACTGCTATCCACGCCTTTATCACACACCGGCTAGACAACAATAACGCACTGTACGCTGGCATTGATCAGGCATCACTCCGGCGTTTACAGCTTGTGCAAAACGCGGCTGCCCGTCTCCTCACCAGCACCAAAAAACGCGGGCACATCACCCCAGTCCTGGCCTCACTCCATTGGCTCCCTGTCCGTCACCGCATTGATTTTAAATTACTTTTTTTAAATCCCTAAATGGTCTGGCCCCACAATACCTGACCGAGCTCTTGCATCATCATACCTCGTCTAGAGCCCTAAGGTCAGCTGACCAAATGCTGATGGCAGTCCCCAGATCCAGGCTAAAGACCAGAGGGGACAGAGCCTTTTCCGTGGCCGCCCCTAAGCTCTGGAACAGCCTTCCCCTCCACATTAGGTCAGCCCAGAGCCTGGGGGTCTTCAAAACCCTTCTTAAGACCGATCTCTTCTCGCTGGCCTTTGACCTGAGCTGAATCCGCCCACTAGGCCACCATTTCTAGTTCCCCCCCACCCCCTTCGCTTTAGTTTTATTTTTCAATTTGTCGCACTTTAATTATTATTATTATTATTTTTATTTAGCAAATTTTTACTTTTATTCGACCCCTTTTACCGTATTGTTCAGCTCATTCATTGTTTACGTTTTGTTTTTTTTGTTTTGTTTTGTTTTAGTTTTTTGCTCTATGCTTTTTTTTAACCTGTAAAGCACTTTAGTTCAATTTAAAAATTGTCGTAAACGTGCTATATAAATAAAGTTGACTTGACTTGGCTCACTAGTGCAACAACAACGCCGGAAATGTGTCCTGTGAAAAACCGTCCGACCAGAACTATCGCATAACTAAAGTTCCTTGGGTGAATAATGTAAACTCACTATACCGGTATGTTTTAGCACTTTCATGGCGAGTTTACTGACATAATATATAAGTAAGAACTTTACACTACTTTATATTAGAAATGGCAACAGCGGAGGATGAACGTCCCATAATAAGAAGATAAAGAAAAAGAAGACGCAAACTACAAAGGCGTACTCACGCAAATGTTCACGACTTATGCAGATCCCGAATACACAATCAGCAGGTAACAGAAGGTAAGAAAAGTCGCTTTTGAATGATATTGCGAAACAAAACGCCAGATAATGTCTTACGTTATAGACACACCATAATAATACTCGTATGTTGAAGCACAGTACAATCCAAGTGGTGTGGCTTCATAGCTTACCAAAGTCGTACTAAAACGTTTAGATAGATTTTTGAGCGCCGTGTGTAATTTTCTATATTTTCAATGGAACATGTAACATTTTCGTGTTGTTTATTTAAGTCATATTGCAGTCTACGCGTATCTATTATGTGTGACTGCCATCTACTGGCCACACTTATCATTACACCATGTACCAAATAAAATAGCTTCGAGGTCGGTAAGCACAGCCACAATTATTCCGTACATTAGGCACACCGGGCTATAAGGCGCACTGTCGAGTTTTGAGGAAAATGAAAGGATCTTAAGTGCGCCTTATAGTCCGAAAAATACGGTATTTTATTAATATCGTGCATCTTCACGTAACATGAGCTGACTTTTCATTTAAAGGTCCCGTATTATTCATACATTTTAATAGGCTATCATGCTAGGTTTAGCCTATTCAATTAAAAATAATGAGCACATTTATTAATCATTAACTACAAAAAAATTCCAGGCTTTATTTTCAGATGTGTAGCGAAGCCTTTTTTTCTTTTTCTTTTTTCTTTTTTTCTTTTTCTTTTTCTTTTCATCTTCATGCCAAGTGCTCATCTAACTGGAGGTGGCATCATGTCATGTATCAGTAAGAAGGTTTTTCCTTCACTTCAAAAGTGAGCGCATGTGCGCCCAGTGAGGAAGATGATATATTTTTCTCACGTTTGGAGCTTACAAAACGTGCTCTGGGGACACGTATTACTTTGAGAACATCTTTGAAAAGTCACTTTTGCAGAATAGGGGATGTTTTGAAATGCATACAATTGTTGGCATGATGATAATGATCATTCATTAAATAAATTAACTAATGATCATTCATTAAAATAGTTTATACAAACCCCGTTTCCATATGAGTTGGGAAATTGTGTTAGATGTAAATATAAACGGAATACAATGATTTGCAAATCATTTTCAACCCATATTCAGTTGAATGCACTACAAAGACAACATATTTGATGTTCAAGCTGATAAACATTTTTTTTTGTTGCAAATAATCATTAACTTTAGAATTTGATGCCAGCAACACGTGACAAAGAAGTTGGGAAAGGTGGCAATAAATACTGATAAAGTTGAGGAATGCTCATCAAACACTTATTTGGAACATCCCACAGGTGTGCAGGCGAATTGGGAACAGGTGGGTGCCATGATTGGGTAGAAAAGTAGTTTCCATGAAATGCTCAGTCATTCACAAACAAGGATGGGGCGAGGGTCACCACTTTGTCAACAAATGCGTGAGCAAATTGTTGAACAGTTTAAGAAAAACCTTTCTCAACCAGCTATTGCAAGGAATTTAGGGATTTCACCATCTACGGTCCGTAATAACATCAAAGGGTTCAGAGAATCTGGAGAAATCACTGCACGTAAGCAGCTAAGCCCGTGACCTTCGATCCCTCAGGCTGTACTGCATCAACAAGCGACATCAGTGTGTAAAGGATATCACCACATGGGCTCAGGAACACTTCAGAAACCCACTGTCAGTAACTACAGTTGGTCGCTACATCTGTAAGTGCAAGTTAAAACTCTC